>NC_088398.1:23562351-23594851 GCF_034236695.1 Oncorhynchus nerka | reverse complement strand
TGTATGTGTGTTGGCTGTTGATATATACCCTAATATTTTTCATTTTTATTCCGCCGGTCTTGTATTACTGTGATATGCTAGTACACAAGGTACAATATACATAACAATTGACACATGCAGGGAGAAAAGGTCTGCAATCCATCAGCCGAGCAGCCGGGCGCCAATAAATCACGTCACTCAGGATCAGTCAAACTCTCACTCACTCCACCGTTGCCTTGACGATAGGCCCAGATCTGGTCCTGCACTGTCAATTATTCAGTCAGGCAGTTGGACAGCCTACTGTATAGCCGCCTATATCGTCTTACCCACTTACCCCAGGATCTACCCACCCTTCTCAGTTCTGAGGTAAACTTGCATCAGTGCTAATGTATTGGCTCGAGGCACAGTTTCTAAGGACTCGGTTGGCTGCTTTCTTTACTCAGACCAAGGCTCCATCCACTGCACAACACTAACAAAGGCCTTGGGTCACTTTAAAAAAAAAATTGTAAAGTAAAAGTAAAGCTGTGTTTACAATTGCTGGACTAAAACCCGGAGGTGAATAAATAATCCCGTAAATAAAGTGGCACGTGCCCATTACAGAACCAAGTACAATAAGTACTGTAAACACATTCAAATATAGCAATTAAAGGGATAATACATCTAAATATTTACATGCTTACCCTGTAAACAGTCAATGGACAGAGAGAAAGATAAAGCCAGGCTTTTTTGGTTCCCTCTGGCTGCTGTCACCAAATCCTAACTCGTTATGCTGTTCTTGTCCAGAAACAACGTCCATATCCCCCAAATGAGCATGTTTTAAATATCCTTTGACAAATTCATTGATATACCCAACCAATGTCAGACACGTTGGGATGATTTGGGCTTGAGGTTTAAAACAGTGTTTTATTCTATCCCATCCCCCCCCACCAGGGACTCACCTTGGACGATGAGGAAGACGTGGGCTATGCGGGGCTTGTTGCTGGCCTGGAAGCTGCAGGTGTACAGCCCCTCGTCAGCCACCTCCACCCTCTCTATCTGGATGGAGAAGTCACTAGTGTTACTGTTGACCAGCGACACCCGTCTGTCCAGCGACCACTTGTCTGTCCCCGCAAACAGGATGTTTGAGCGGTTCAACCACGCCTTGTGGGTCACCTCCTCGTCGATTTTACACCTTTGAGATGGAGGGGGGGGGACAGGGACAGGGGATGAGACAAGACCCAGATCATTTATTAATAATCATTTATTTCACTTGAATAGCGCTTTTCATCACAGAAAATAATCTCCAAGCGCATAACAATTCAAACAAAGAAACAACACATTTAAATTTAGATGGTAGAGATGGATATTGAATGTCTCTATTTGGCATGGGATGAAAGGCTGGGAGTTGAGGCAGTTTGGATTGGAAAGGCAGTGTAGCTTCAGAGGAGGGAGGGGGCATCAGTAGAACAGACAGAGAGAAACAAAGACAGTCTGACAAACAGGCCCGGAGCGCTTTTTCAGTGCACCGCATCTGCTTTTCCTCCATATGACCCGCTCTTCTGTAAGTACTGGTCCTCCATATGACCCGCTCTTCTGTAAGTACCGGTCCTCCATATGACCCGCTCTTCTGTAAGTACTGGTCCTCCATATGACCCGCTCTTCTGTAAGTACTGGTCCTCCATATGACCCGCTCTTCTGTAAGTACTGGTCCTCCATATGACCCGCTCTTCTGTAAGTACTGGTCCTCCATATGACCCGCTCTTCTGTAAGTACCGGTCCTCCATATGACCCGCTCTTCTGTAAGTACCGGTCCTCCATATGACCCGCTCTTCTGTAAGTACTGGTCCTCCATATGACCCGCTCTTCTGTAAGTACTGGTCCTCCATATGACCCGCTCTTCTGTAAGTACTGGTCCTCCATATGACCCGCTCTTCTGTAAGTACTGGTCCTCCATATGACCCGCTCTTCTGTAAGTACCGGTCCTCCATATGACCCGCTCTTCTGTAAGTACTGGTCCTCCATATGACCCGCTTTTCTGTAAGTACCGGTCCTCCATATGACCCGCTCTTCTGTAAGTACTGGTCCTCCATATGACCCGCTCTTCTGTAAGTACTGGTCCTCCATATGACCCGCTCTTCTGTAAGTACTGGTCCTCCATATGACCCGCTCTTCTGTAAGTACTGGTCCTCCATATGACCCGCTCTTCTGTAAGTACTGGTCCTCCATATGACCCGCTCTTCTGTAAGTACTGGTCCTCCATATGACCCGCTCTTCTGTAAGTACTGGTCCTCCATATGACCCGCTCTTCTGTAAGTACTGGTCCTCCATATGACCCGCTCTTCTGTAAGTACTGGTCCTCCATATGACCCGCTCTTCTGTAAGTACTGGTCCTTCATATGACCCGCTCTTCTGTAAGTACCGGTCCTCCATATGACCCGTTCTTCTGTAAGTACCGGTCCTCCATATGACCCGCTCTTCTGTAAGTACTGGTAATCCATATGACCCGCTCTTCTGTAAGTACTGGTCCTCCATATGACCCGCTCTTCTGTAAGTACCGGTCCTCCATATGACCCGCTCTTCTGTAAGTACTGGTCCTCCATATGACCCGCTCTTCTGTAAGTACCGGTCCTCCATATGACCCGCTCTTCTGTAAGTACTGGTCCTCCATATGACCCGCTCTTCTGTAAGTACCGGTCCTCCATATGACCCGCTCTTCTGTAAGTACTGGTCCTCCATATGACCCGCTCTTCTGTAAGTACTGGTCCTCCATATGACCCGCTCTTCTGTAAGTACTGGTCCTCCATTGCCTGGGTGATGCTACGGCTGCTGAAAAGTGCACGAAAAGCAACCACATCTTGGCAGTGGTTAAGAACAGTCCCCGAGCCTCTTCTGCCATCTCTGGCCACAGCATCCAGTACTTGTTTTAATTCTTCCCGATAGATGAAGCTATAAAGCCGGGGCTGCATTATTTGAATCCAAACAGCCAGTTAGCTAGCTAACTATAAGACAAAAATATGACTTTTGATCCCAATTCTGCAACTCTGAGACTCAAGACCACAAGATGTACGGTAAGTGATCAACCCCCACAACAGTCAACCCTCTCCCCCTCCAAAAAACAACAAAAAAGTACATAAGTACAATATTTACAGAGCTCTCTGCCTAGGTGACCACACGGCGTCAGGGAAACTACGGAACATACTCTACATATATTGAGGTGAGTCTATATGTGCTTATGTATGAACATAGATAGCATAGACATTTTTGAGGAGGAGCAGAAGTGAACCCTGGAACTCCAAAGAACTTCCGATGCGTTTGAAAACAACAGCTGTTCCATCGCGGCTGTAAAAGGCTAGCTAGATAAGCTAGCTAACGTAGTGTAGTTGTTTTCCCCTGCTCAAAATTACGACCGAGGACAAATCTATTTTTGAAAATGAAAGTTGACAGATTTCCCAAAGAAGCATCGCAAAACAATTGCCTGCGTGGAAAGTAAAATTAGTAGCGGGAGGTGGCGGCTCCTGTTAAATCTCCCAATTCACTGATTTATTGACAACGTTTCGATCCAAAACGGATCTTGGTCAGGTCAAACTAACTGAGTGCTCACGTCCCAAAATATACACATTTCACCTCATGTGACCATTTGCGGACATGACGCATGGTGGGTGCAAAAAAAAGTTGTGTATCTCTAATCATTTAATAACAATGAGATGGGTACACTTAGTAGTTCCAGAAAATACTATATATATACAAAATGACCTAGTGGGTAACCTGGAAGGCAAGACAAATCAAAGTGACATATTAATGTAAACTCTAGGAGACGTGGTACACAAATGGTGAATCTAATACTCTAATACAATTCTCCTCAAAACTAGAAGTTTTAACATGTTCAATGCCAATGTGTCTCAAAGAGCTAATGTTGTGACCTCCATGAAATGCGCAGCCACAAGGTTTCTCTGGTCAAGGGTCCTGATATGACTCCTGTGTTCTGCTATCCTTGTCTTCAGAGCTCGTTTTTGTTTTTCCTACATAGCATAGACCACAAATACACGGGATCAGGTATATCACATTTTTTGTATCTTAATGGCCTTGCCCGTAATAGGGTGATTGAACATTGTGCATTTGTTCGTAAAGTTACACTGGGTACATCCGCCACATCTAAAGTGACCGTCTGGCACATTGTCTAGAAAGGTATCACGTGCCACTGGAGGAAGATCAGACCTCACCACTGATGTTGGGGGAGCATCTGAAGACGACCCGCGGAGGTTCTAGAACCTTTTTTCCAGTTGTGGATCAGTGCTCAATATGTGCCAGGGCTTTTTAATGATGTGGTCAAACTGTTTACCAAGTGGGGAGTATTGAAGGAAGCATTTAACACGTTGGCCAGGAGGGCGGGGAGGTTTTGGGCGTGAGGCTGTCATCCTTGGTCATATTTTTTTAACGTTCCCCTGCATCATGCAGCCATTCCTCTGGGTAACCTCGCTGTCTGAAACGCTCATCCAGACAGTCGGTTTGTTTGTCATAGTCACCCTGTGTACTACAAATCCTGCGTATGCAACTGTATTGGCTAACGGGGAGGCTCTTTTTTTAGGGGTGTAGGGTGGAAGCTGTCTCCTCATAACAGGGAATTCCTGTCTGTCGGCTTCTTGTATAGATCCGTGCTAAAACCACCCCCTCCCTCTTAATCAAAATGTAAAGAAAACGTATTTCATTCGCATCAAAGGTGAGGGGGAATTTCAAAGGTTTACTGCTTGTATTGATTAAGGAGTGGAATTGATGAAGTTCTCCTGCTGTGCTCTGTTATAGAACGAATACGTCATCAATGAAGCGTTTGAAGGCCCAAATCCCTGTCATTTGCGTGAAGAGAAGACGGGAAAAAAAGAGGACAGAGGTCGGGCTGCAGTCTGAGGATTCTTAGGCGATTGAATAAACCCCCATTGCCATCCGTTCTCCTAGCGAACATGCAATCATTGGAAAATAAAATCGACGACCTACGACGAAGATTAAACTACCAACGGGACATTAAAAACTGTAATATTTTATGCTTCACCGAGTCGTGGATGAACGATGACATTATCAACATACAGCTGGCTGTTTGTATTAATGTCCCGTTGGCAGTTTAATCTTCCTCGTAGGTCATCGATTTTATTTTCCAATGATTGCATGTTAGCTAGGCAGGATAGAACAGCGGCGTCTGGTAAGGCAAGAGGGGGAGGACTATGTTTATTTGTAAACAACAGCTGGTGCACGATATCTAAGGAAGTCTCAAGGTTTTGCTTGCCTGGAGGTAGAGAATCTCATGATAAACTGTAGACCACACTATCTACCTAGAGAGTTTTCATCTGTATTTTTAATAGCTGTCTACATACCACCACAGACCAATGCTGGCACTAAGACCGCATTCAATGAGCTGTATTTCGCCATAAGCAAACAGGAAAACGCTCATCCAGAGGCGGTGCTCCTAGTGACTGGGGACTTTAATGCAGGGAAACTTAAATCTGTTTTACCAAATTTCTATCAGCTCTCCCTCACCCTCCATTTGGCAAATCTGACCATAATTCTATCTTTCTGATTCCTGTTTCCAAATCAAATTAAAGCAGGAAGAACCAGTGACTCGGTCAATAAAAAAAGTGGTCAGATGAAACAGATGCTAAGCTACAGGACTGTTTTGCTAGTACAGACAGGAATATGTTCTGGGATTCCTCCGATGGCATTGAGGAGTACACCACATCAGTCATTGGCTTTATCAATAAGTGTATCGATGACATCGCCCCCACAGTGACCGTATGTACATACCCCAACCAGAAGCCATGGATTTACAGGTTACATCCGCACTGAGCTAAAGGCTAGAGCTACCGCTTTCAAGGAGAGGGACTCTAACCCGGAAGCTTATTAGAAATCCTGCTATGCCCTCCGACGAAGCGTCAATACAGGACTAGGATTGAATCGTACAACACCGACTCTGATGTTTGTCGGATGTGGCAGGGCTTGTAAACCATTACAGACTACAAAGGTAAGCCCAGCTAAGAGCTGCCCAGTGACACAAGCCTACCAGACGAGCTAAACTATTCTCCACTCCAATTTGCATACAGATCTACAGATGACGCTATCTCTATTGCACTCCACACTGCCCTTTTTCACCTGGACAAAAAGAACACCTATGTGAGAATTCATTGACTCGGGCTCAGCGTTCAACACCATAGCTTATTGATTAGCTTTGAGGGCACTAAGGACCCTGGAACTAAACACCTCCCTCTGCAACTGGATCCTAGACTTCCTGATGGGCCGCCCCCAGGTTGTAAGGGTAGGTCACAACAAATCCGACACGCTGATCCTCAACACAGGGACCCCTCAGTCCCCGCATGTACTCTCTGTTTACTCATGACTGCACGGCCAGGCACGACTCCAACACCATCATTAAGTTTGCAGGTGACACAACACTGGTATGCCTGATCACCGACAACGACGAGACAGCCTATAAGGGAGGAGGTCAGAGACCTGGCCGTGTGGTGCCCGGATAACAACCTCTCCCTCAACATGATCAAGACAAAGGAGATGATTGTGGACTACAGGAAAAGGAGGACCAAGCATTCCCCCATTCTCATCAAAGGGGCTGTGGTTGAGAGCGTCCAAGGTCCTCACCAACAAACTAACATGCTCCAAGCACACCAAGACAGTTGTGAAGAGAGCACGACAAAACCTATTCCCCCTCAGGAGACTGAAAAGATTTGTCATGGGTCCTCAGATCCTCAATAGGTTCTCCAGCTGCAACATTGAGAGCATCTGGTTTCATCACTGCCTGGTATGGCAACTGCCCGGGCATCCGACCGTAAGGCAGTACAGAGTACAGTACATCACTGGGGCCAAGCTTCCTGCCATGCAGAACCTCTATACCAGTGTCAGAGGAAGGCCCTAAAAATGGTCAAATACTCCAGCCACCCTAGTCATAGACTGTTCTCTCTGCCTCAGCACGGCAAGCGGTACCAGAGCGCCAAGTCTAGGTCCAAGAGGCTTCTAAACAGCTTCTACCCCAAGACATGACTCCTGAACATCTAATCAAATGGCTACCCAGACTATTTGCATTGCACCCCCCCCCCCCACCCCCTCTTTTACGCCGCTGCTACTCTCTGTTATTATCTATGCATTGTCACTTTAATAACTCTACCTACATGTACATATTACCTCAATTACCTCGATTAACCAGTGCCTGCGCACATTGACTCTGTACCGGTACCCTCTGTATATAGTCTCGATAATTGTTATTTTACTGCTGCTCTTTAATTACTTGTTCTTTTTATTTCTTATTCTTATTCATATTTTTTAAACTGCATTGTTGTTTAGGGGCTGGTAAGTAAGCATTTCACTGTAAGGTCATCACCTGTTGTATTCGGAGCATGTGACTCATACAATTTGATTTGATTTGATTTGTTTCCAGAGTCTGATATGGTGCAAGAATAGATTGTTAGGGCTGAAAATCACGTTCCTCTCAAACAACCCCACATACAGATTGGCATAATTTGGTGCCATTTTACAACCCATAGCAGTTCCCTTCTGGTCAATGAATATGTCATTTTCCAATATGACAAATGTCTTAGTCAGAACAATCTGAGCAAGTTCAACAATACAGTTAGTGCTAGTGAGTGTACCAGTGGGTCGATGACTAAGACAGGCTTCCCTGGTGGGGGATATTTCTACACAGGGATTCAACATCAAAGCAAGCCATAAGCGTCTCCCCAATGATATTGTGCATTGTCTCGAGGTAGTTAATTATGTCCATAGAACCGCGTACATATGCATGGAGTGACACCACACTGGGTTTTTAGAAAGAAATCTCCAAAAGCAGAAATATTTTCAGTCAATGAGTCAATGGTCACAATCGGTTAATTAAGTTAACCATCTATTCTAGCTAACGTCAGCTTGCAAGAACGGGGGGTATTTCTGTGTTCATATTTCAGAAGGACATATGGATTCTTTAGACATTTCGAATGGTTAAAAAAAAGCATGCTGAGGGCAAATTGAGCCACTCTACAAATTATTACTAACCCAAACACAGTGGGGAACAATGAGGGCCTTCTTATAAAATAATAATTATGATTTGAATTATATTATTATTCTTAATTATGTTCGGATTTAATCTCTTCAGTTTTTGTTGGGAAGGGTTAACACTGAAGAAATAAAAGATCCAATCAGGATTTTTCTTTTGTGGTCTCTGCGGAAATCTAGCTAGATAAGTCAGCCATTGGTTAGGCCATCAGAAGCTAGACAGAAGGCATCTGCCATTCAACTGTGTTAGGGCAACATTTCGGAGTGACAGCGCAATCAACCAATCACATTTTGACTTGTAATGGGTGGGACCGATTTTACAAAAAAACATGTGGCTATTTCTGCCTTCTCAAAGGCCAATAGGTCACTGCGCAATAGAGAATGGTAGTTTGGCCTCCCGGGTGGCGCAGTGGTCTAAGGCTGTGCCACCAGAGATTCTGGGTTCGAGCCCAGGCTCTGTCGCAGCCGGCTGTGACCGGGAGGCCCATGGGGCGGTGCACGATTGTGCCAGCGTCATTAGGGAGGGGTTGGCCGGCAGGGATATCCTTGTCTCATTGCGCACTAGAGACTCCTGCGGCTGGCCGGGCACAGTGCACGCTGACCAGGTCGCTAGGTGTACGGTGTTTCCTCCGACACATTGGTGCGGCTGTCTTCCGGGTTGGATGTGCGTTGTGTCAAGAAGCACCTCTCCCAAGTCAGTACGGGAGTTGCAGCGATGAGACAAGACTGTAACTACCAATTGGAAACCACGAAGTTGGGGAGGAAAAAGGGGTAAAAAAAAGAGAATGGTAGATTTCCCACAGATAGCTAGGTATCCTTTGTTGTATACTAGTTTGCAGCGGCTGCAGCAAATGTTATTGAGTAGGATGTTGTTGCTAATTTGTTAGCTTCTCCCTTTTCAAGAAAAACTTCAACAAGAAGTGAACCTTTTACTGCAGTGGGCTAAAGTCACACAAAGTGATTCTTGGTAGTCTTAAACAAATCTACTTTGTAACAAAAGTATACACCTCACACACATGGTTATGGGCTTAAAAAAAGACACCTGTACCATGTGAGTGGAACACAAATAGCCTACTAACCAAGACTTCGGACCAAACTTGTTCAATACCTGGTTTGCATACCCCTTGTTGCCTTAGTTAGCATTTACTGGTAGATATCATAAATTGAACCGGCTTTCCTACCTACCCTACCCACTACCGATGACATTCTTCTGTGAGCTGCTCCATTTCATAACCAGTTGAGAGCTGTGTGCGTTGGAATGCCCGCACATGTACAGCGCATGTGAATATACTTTACATGCTTTGCGATTGTGCAGGCTACTTTGTGCATCATTTCACTATTGTACTACATAATTGATCAATCGTATATCTCCACTCCACTAATTTGGTACGCATCAGTGGGGATTAAGAAGGGAATATACTGAAAGGAAAGTGGTATAAGGCTTGGACTTGCATATAGCCTCCACTACACCACTGGCCCTCTGTGTTTTACAAAAAGTGTACTCTCCTACATGAGTGCGCTGGTATTGCTGTTGCTGCCTTTTCATCATCATTACTTCAGTCACACACTGAAGGCCTAGGTCCGATAGGTTCGCCACTGTGCAAACATGTCAATAACACAGTGCATTCGGAAAGCAATTCAGGCCCCTTCCCTTTTTTCACATTTTGTTACGTTACAACCTTATTCTCAAATTGATTTTTTTTTAAAACACACAATACCCCACAATGACAAAGTGAAATCAGTTTATGAATTGTTGCACATTTATTAAAAATTAAAAACAGAAATAACTTATTTACATAAGTATTCAGACATTTTGCTATGAGACTCGAAATTGAGCTCATGTGCATCTTGTTTCCATTGATCATCCTTGAGATGTTTCTACAACTTGATTGGAGTCCACCTGTGGTAAATTCCATTAATTAGACATGATTTGGAAAGGCGCACACCTGTCTGTATAAGGATCCCACTGTCGACAATGCATGTTAGAGCAAAAACCAAGCCATGAGGTTGAAGGAATTGCCCGTAGAGCTCCGAGACAGGATTGTGTCGAGGCACAGATCTGGGGAAGGGTACCAAAACATTTCTTGCAGCATTCAAGGTCCCCAAGAACACAGTGGCCTCCATCATTCTTAAATGGAAAAAGTTTCGAACCACCAAGACTCTTCCTAGAGCTGGCCATCTGACCAAACTGAGCAATCAGGGGAGAAGGGCCTTGGTCAGGGAGGTGACCAAGAACCTGGTTGTCACTTTGACAGAGCTCCAGAGTTGCGCCGTAGAGATGGGAGAACATTCCAGAAGGACAGCCATCTCTACACCATCTCTACCAATCATGTATTTATGGTAGAGTGGCCAGATGGAAACCACACCTCACTAAAAGGCACATGACAGCCCGCTTGGAGTTTGCCAAAAGGCACCTAAAGGACTCTCAGACCATGAGAAACACAATTCTCTGGTCTGATGAAACCAAGATTGAACTCTTTAGCCTGAATGCATAGTGTCACATCTGGAGGAAACCTGGCGACCATCACTAGCATGGTGGTGGTGGTGGTAGAATCATGCTGTGGGGATGTTTTTCAGCATCGGGGACTGTGAGTCAAGAACGAGGGAAAGATGAACAGAGCAAAGACCAGAGAGATCTTTGATGAAAACCTTCTCCAGAGCGCTCTGGACCCTCAGACTGACATCCGACAATGAGACAAGATCGAGACACTTAAAATGTGGTCTCAAGACTGTCTCGAGTACTATAACACTGACTCAAAAGTTAGCTTGATCTGCAAGCTCTTTTTTTTTATGTGAACCTTTTTTTAAACGTTTTATTTGCTATTGGGACTGGGCATCAAATTCCCTTAATTGCAGAGTTGGGTCACTGAGGTGGTCGGTTTTCAATTCACTAACACGTGTGGTTTGTGCAGGCGGAAATTTGGAGTCGGATGTTATTGTAAACTTTGAAATTAGAAACAAGCATGGTAACAAAAATTCGTTGTTACACCTCTGTAATTACAGGCTGCAATTACCACCAGTTACAGGGTAACTATGAATTATTACAATTGTTTAGAATACATGTTACAGTGTAATTACATATGTAATTACACTGTAATAAGGACCCCTTAAGAAGTGTTACCTTCTTTTTCATTAGACAATTAATGAGGCTAACCATGTTGATGGACACCAGATTTGACTGTTACAGCTACTGTACATGCGTCATGAGATGGATTAGTGCAAGTCCTAACCTTGTAATGAAGGTAGGCCTTAAAGTTTCAATATGCAGAAATGGCTTGTTTTCTGGTTGCTAAGATTCTAGTAGTTCGCCTAATTTCAGTTTATGTGACAAAACAAGCCGCGTAGAGAATCATTGTACCATCTGAACTGCTGTGAAATATATTTTAAATAACCAAAAATATTGTATTTTCAGCTTTTTGACATTAGTGTACAAAACCAAAAGCAAAAGATGCTAAAACGACTAAACATAAGAACAGCAAGCATAGAAATAGCGCAAATATACCAGATCTACCGCTTCTTAGACTTGCTTTCAAAGACGACGACAGATCTATAACTCAAATTTCTATATGAATTTGGTCAGGTAGCAAATGTCACTATCACGAGTGAGTGCGGAAAGGAATATTTTAAAGGTTCAATTTGAATTCATTTCAAATGACATTTTGATCATCCTGTTGCAATTAGTATATGCAATTCAATATTATCACCACAAAGAGTCAGCACTAGCATTCGTAAACAAACCCCTAGCCAGGTCTCGTAATGTAAGGTTGTTAATACATACCTAGCACAAGGTAGCGGTTCATAAAAAAAATACACTATGTTTCTTCATTGAAACTACGAGGACAATACACCTGGGTAAAATATAGTTGTGTTTTGGAGGAAGCAGATGAAGAGCTAGGAGAGACATTGGTGAGGGGGAGAGAAGGGCTGACAGTGGTTAGTTACTGTTGCTACCTATCTTTTGATGTAAACAATGTGACGGACCATTCTTGATACACACAGGAAATGGTTTAGGATGAAAAACCCAGCAGCGTTGCAGTTCTTGACACACTCACATCGGTCAGCCTGGCACCTACTACCATACCCCGTTCAAAGGCATTTCAACATTTTGTGTTGCCCATTCACCCTCTGAATGGCACACATAAACAAACCATGTCTCAATTGTCCCAAGGCTTTACAATCCTTCTTTAACCTGTCTCTCCCCCTTCATCTACACTGATTGAAGCAGATAGGGATCATATAGCTTTCACCTGGATTCACCTGGTCAGTCTGTCATGGAAAGAGCAGATGTTCCTAATGTTTTGTACACTCAGTCTATACGTATGTATGAATATAAATATAATTTTGACTTTGGAATGTAATTTTCACAGTTTCTGAACGAGAAATGTGACATTTGTGACATTATGACTACAGTACTGTCCTTCACCACTAGATGTCCTTAGAAGCTTCAGCTGGGGACCAGGCCAGGAGAGGATAAGCCTGAGCGCTTATGTTTAATTGATGTGGCCAGGGTAAAAAAAATATTAAAAACAATCTCTGTGAGGTAGATCACACGGTCTCCAGTGAATAAGCCTCATCTATGCCAGTGATATTCCCTTTAATCGCCCATGCAATGAATAGATGAGCCTGTAAGTATGAAAGGGCATCATATATCAACTACAGGAGCCTGTGGCGGTCTATGGTTCTGGGGCTAGGCAATATGGAATGACACCTGACCGCGGGTTAAAGAGTTCAAATGTTGATAGACAGTAGGCTTTTATGAAGGCCTCGAAGTCCAGGATATTGACAAGATGGCAGTTTTGCTGAGGAACATTGTTCAACCTAGTTGGGGTATACCTCATGGGTTTCTATGACATTGGATTGGCAATTAAGTCGGCATGATGACAGGTGAAGAAAAACAAACAACTTCAACATGTAATTAGTAGGTGCAGGTGTAGGATCAAAGAGTTTACCTCAGAATGATGCTCTCTCCTTCCAGCACTGTAATGTTGTCGGGCAGGGGGCCGAATTCGGCTCCGTGCACACTTGGCCCTGCCAAGGAAGATGAGAGAAGAGAGGGAGGAGGGTGAGCATGATGCCGTTGTAACAACAACAGACGGTCCATTCGCATTCTCAATCCCCAAATCCCCTGGTTGGCATCTCAGCCGCCGCGGTGCTGAGTACCTCATTGATCCAGGTCAGGCTGGATGTGTTTGGTGGTTTACTTAGTTATTTGTCATAAATATACAAACAAAGGTGTTGTAGCGTACGCACTGACCCCCTGTATTATTTGAATAATGATTTGTCCCCCCCAACCCCACCCCACCCCATGTGTGTGTGTGTCTCATTGAACAGTGTTGATAATGAGCCAGGGGAAGAGGAGGATTCACGCAGGGACGTCAGAGCGTGAAATGAAGGGACACAAACGGCAACAGGAGGGATGTGTACAGTGAGGCTCACCCTGCCTGCAAATAGACACACGCACACACACACCAAGACAGTCACACAAACGCACGCAAACACACACTACCACAGGAAAGAAACTAAATGGAAAACTGGGGTTGATACGTGTTGGGCATCGTGTGTCTATGAAAATGCCAGTTTTGTTACAAATTTAACCAGAACCATGGTTAATACATATTCACTAATACTGACTAACTTTATAGGAAATGAACACAGGTCTCCTAATCAATCTCTCAAGCACAAGCCCACGTGCTAGTGAGTAGCCAGCTAATCTTTATACTTCCAAGTTTAGCAAACTTGGCTGTATTTGCTAGATGACAAGGTGGAACAGTTGAATGGTTATGAACACCCCCTTCTGTCCGTCTCCAACTGTTTGGACGGCATGCCAGCTTGTCCACTTTGTTCAGAATGGGAACGAGTTTCCAATTCCTTATATGATAGTGTTTGATGATTTTAGCACAATTATAAAACACAGACTAGACAGCTAGTGTAAGTCTTTGGCTACAATGTTACTAGTGGGACATAGTACCACAATGCCACGCGCGACAACCTGAGCATTCCTTTTCCAGAATCAACGTTCATTGATACTCCTGTTTTAGTTGTGCCTGCTCTACCTAAAAAGGGTATCAATAGAAAGGTTAATTTCTCCTCTATTACAGTAAAATAATGACTCAATGTGTTTCGGTGTCCATGCGACCGATTCTGTTAGACCAACCCTCAAATGCAAATGCAGAGTTGAAACAATAGTGTGTGATTGCTGCCTGCAATTCGGGGCATTCCTGCATGTGGAACGCCTGGAGCATCCCGTTGGTTCCTGCAATCGAGCATGCCATCTTCATGCTTGTGTGACACTTTTGATATTCTGGATTTCTCCTGATTGTCTATGTGATTCAAATGTGGGTCAAGAGTGGTCTACCGATGTCCTAGCTAGCTACCAGTGTCGCCCCCACCTCCCGCCCTCCTTCGCTCCCAATTGCCGAAGACTTGCCCTCACCGTCGTTAACAGAACTGTGGGAAAGCAGTGCCTGACAGGTGGAGGCGAAGGACACTGTCTACCGGTGTCCTAGCTACCTATCCAGCTTGCTGTGTACCAGAGTCCTAGCAAAACAATGTACCAATAGAAGTATAAAGTATAAAGAAGTATAAAGAGGTGTTCCTGCAGATGCAGGAATTAGACTTGGGCGGTATACCGTATATACCATATACCGCATACTCCGGTATTTATTTGGAAATACCCACAGGATGTTTTTTCAATACCGGTATTGACGGTATTTGAATATTTGTGACTACTTTTTAAGTATATACCTGCAGTCAATTTGTGCAATATGTTAGAAGATAAAGCAGGTGTGTCCGGCTGTGTATTGACAGGGGTCGCGTTTTATATTGAAAGTGTTTTTTTTGTTTGTTGCTTCAATAGAGTGATCAGGGACTTGCAACTACAATTTTCTTTCACAGAAAAGACATTAGTGCAACACCTTCAGCAGAAAATAGCCTCATTTTCATTAGATGACAACAGAAGTGCAACGCTATTTGGCTGGCAGCCACACAAGTAGGCAAAAACTATGCATGGCAGTCATACTGTATATATCATAGAAAGAATGTAACCAGCTACATTTCTTAATGTTTTTTGTTCAAGTCTTGCATTTTACTGGAGAAAAGTAGGCTAGCGACACCTATAAAAGTAGCAGAGAAAAGTAGGCTAGCGACACCTATAAAAGTAGCAGAGAAAAGTAGGCTAGCGACACCTATAAAAGTAGCAGAGAAAAGTAGGCTAGCGACACCTATAAAAGTAGCAGAGAAAAGTAGGCTAGCGACACCTATAAAAGTAGCAGAGAAAAGTAGGCTAGCGACACCTATAAAAGTAGCAGAGAAAAGTAGGCTAGCGACACCTATAAAAGTAGCAGAGAAAAGTAGGCTAGCGACACCTAGAAAAGTAGCAGAGAAAAGTAGGCTAGCGACACCTATAAAAGTAGCAGAGAAAAGTAGGCTAGCGACACCTATAAAAGTAGCAGAGAAAAGTAGGCTAGCGACACCTATAAAAGTAGCAGAGAAAAGTAGCTACACGTCAGTCAGAACACTTGTCTGCTGATAGAATGCACGCTCGTGAATTCTCATCCAAGTGGAGAAAGGCAACTGAAGCACAAAATCAGTTCTGATGCCCAGCAGAAACTCCAATAAGAAAGCATTTGAGATCTGCGTTTACAAAACGCAGCAAGATATTTCTGATGCGTGTCATATTTGTTTTGCTGTATGAAAAACCAAGCATTCTGCAATAACACGATCCCTAAGTTTAACTTGCTAGTTATCTAAGTGGCTGAATTAATAAGGTGACAGGGCATCATATCGTGTTGGCTTTCTGCTGTGTTCGAGAAGTCAAAGCCCCTTTGGAGTTATCTGTGCTGTCACTGCTATTTTTAGACTTTCTTGCATTTTTTTTCTCCTCTCGGTTCTCGGTCAGTCTGCTCCTCCCCCATCTTCTCACAGAGCAGGCAGGCAGGTTGCCATAGCGACTCCAGACTCCTCACAGAGCAGGCAGGCAGGTTGCCCTAGCGACTCCAGACTCCTCACAGAGCAGGCAGGCAGGTTGCCCTAGCGACTCCAGACTCCTCACAGAGCAGGCAGGCAGGTTGCCATAGCGACTCCAGACTCCTCACAGAGCAGGCAGGCAGGTTGCCCTAGCGACTCCAGACTCCTCACAGAGCAGGCAGGCAGGTTGCCCTAGCGACTCCAGACTCCTCACAGAGCAGGCAGGCAGGTTGCCCTAGCGACCAGACTCCTCCTCACAAAGCAGGCAGGCAGGTTGCCCTAGCGACTCCAGACTCCTCACAGAGCAGGCAGGCAGGTTGCCCTAGCGACTCCAGACTCCTCACAGAGCAGGCAGGCAGGTTGCCCTAGCGACTCCAGACTCCTCACAGAGCAGGCAGGCAGGTTGCCCTAGCGACTCCAGACTCCTCACAGAGCAGGCAGGCAGGTTGCCCTAGCGACTCCAGACTCCTCACAGACACAGGGTGTATGCTGCTCCAGAGCTAGTACTGTCCATTTACACAATGTCTCTCATTCACATTCGCTTGTAAATGTCCAAACTCACCAAAAATGGGATTCAGGTAGCTCCTACCTATATATGTATAACTTTATGAGCGGGACTGCCTGTCTTCTGGACGCAATTGCACCCTTCTCAGCTGAAACTGCTTGTCAGAGAGGAAGAACTGATCTCTCATCTTTGTTGTTGTGAGTGACAGGGGGAGGGGCTTGGTGTGTGTGTGTGTAAATGATAAAGTTGCACACAGCATAGAAGGAGCGAAGGAGATGAGACCAAAAAGACAACATGAGAACAAGCGGACATAAATGCTCATGTTTTCAAAATGAGGAGGCTACAGTACTGCTGAAGCTTCCTCTCCTTCAATTATATTTTGGAAATATGCATCAACTGACTCTGCAAACAAAGATAACAGCAGCCATACAGTGCTATCTTAGCAGTGATATACTGAGGCAGGTCTATACTCTGCATGGCACCAGCTCTGTCCCTCCCTGCCAAATGTCAGCATGCGCATCAAGTCCACCCTTACGGTGCCCATATTATGACACCCTCACTGTCTGAGGGTCATGTCTACATTTGACCTCAAATGTTTTTGGGGGTTTTGCATTTTAGCTAACCCTAACCCTTTTCTTAACCTTAAACCTAATTCTCCCAACCTGCAACGTTAATTCTCCTAACCTGCCGCGTAAGATCTCCTAAACCTGCTACGAAAAGTCCATTTTGACAAAAGCGAAATCCCTTCTAGACAAAACCCTGTCTGAGTCCTTCCTAGATCGTCAACCAATCCCCCCCTCCCTAACGTGTCCATAATATCTCTATGCCGGTGCTGCTGCTGCCGCCACCGCCTTGCCTCTAAGGTTTAATAAACAGCGAGTTATGAGAAGAAACGCTGTGCGGTCAGGAGTTGAGAAGCACCTGGAGGTTTGTCTGATTAATGCAAAGAGGTGCGCTAAGACAATACGCGCTAAGCTTGGCAAGTGTAATTCCAGGCAGAGAGGGGTCTGAAACGTGACAGTCATAAGCAGTGCAGCATCTGATGGCCAATTGCTCACGCTTTTCATTTCAACACGGTCTCTTGGTGGAATCATGGCTTAATTGCACAGCGTAATGAAAAGGGGCAGGCTTTCCGATTCGCGTCACGATCTCATAAACAAATAGCTAAAAAAAGAAGAAGAAGGTGAACCTAATTATGGATGGAAATGACGGTCAATGGCAATGGGAAATTAAGAGATGTTATTTTTCCAAAGTATTGAAATGAATACTAAAGTCTAAACAGAGTAGTTGTATTAAGTTGAATATGAGTGTGTGTGTGTGTCTGAAGATCCACCAATTTCCATGGTCCTTCGAGACAGTTATTGTGTGTGCGCGCCTGTATAGTGTGTGTGTGTGCGCCTGTATAGTGTGTGTGTGTCCCCAGTATGTGCGCATTTGCTTTAAGTGTGTCAGCCACCAGCAAGGACAGGCCATCCCCCAGTGAGAACTAATGGCGCCTTGAAGGATGGAGAGGGATGGAGAATGTCCATGAAAATCCTCCGCTAAAAGCCATAATCACATTAGTGTGCTGCTTGCTGCTTGCTGCTGTGCTATCTAGGCTGGCCAAGAAACCCAGGAAGGAAGAACACACTGGCTGCATCAGCATCACTACCTCTCACTGCATGGGGGAGGGGAGACATTAGTCATTGTGTCCAATGTACTGTATAACCAAGGCCTAGGAAATGTCACCATCGGTAGGTGTTTGTTAAAGGCCAACGGATCGCAAAGTGTTTCTGGTTGAAAACTGCCTATGTGGCATCGATGTTAGTCAGAAACACAAAAGTGTAAGTAGAATCACTTTGGTCATAAAGTCAGTATATTCCAAAACAGAGTTTTGTGAGATTTGTGTAAGTGAGGTCATCAGAACGTGCATGAGGGTCCGGTTTGTTTTTACAATCACGCCCACTAACACGGGATTGTAACGCCTAGGGAGAATTGTCATGCACGGAAAAACAGCTGCGTTGATTGCGCTCCAGCCAATCGTGGGAGCAGAACATCCAGGCAGTGAGACAGACCTGCACATTACGCAGCGCCTATATCCTATATCCTTATTTATCCTATAATAATTCAGACTATTTTGAGGAAGTGGTAGTGGCTATGTTGTTTTTACTGTGACTCAAGAGGGACAATCTCGTTTTTTTTTCTTAATGACCAGCAGAAAATCAGATGCACAATCGGTGAGTTAAGCCGCTCTTTAAGGTTATTTCTATGAAACAACCTTGGATATACTGTATCCTATACCATGCTTTGTGCACGTGCCACACTGCACAGTAGGCTATATTACTGTGCGTCCTCAGTTGTTCTTTCTTAGTGCCCTGCATTGTTTACTAGGTTTTTATTTAGGTTAATTTAATTCAGTACCAGGGCTCAGCTCAAAGGCAGGTGGGACACATGCTGGAGCACACAGACGTACGTAGACACACACACACACACAAATGATGTATGCATAAGCTGAAGCCTGAAAACAACACGTAGAAGGTTACACACCAGAGTCCTGCTATTCCCTATTCCCCACTCAATTCACATTTTTACAGCTCAATTGTCACCTTGATTCTAAAACCTGTATCGCCCTGCCTTTACCCTCCCTCACTGCACACGGTGTTAACCAGGTCAACACACACAGCCCACACTTACTCAGTCACACTCACCCACAGCCATGTGTATATTTACAAACAGAAACACACAGCAACTGAGTCAGTTATCGACACGCAGAAACACACTCACTCATGCATACACGCCATCACAACCCCTGTCCCCTCTGTCACTCACTTAGAGCGTGCGCTGTGCATGAAGGCTGCCGCTTTGACCTTGGTAGGGGGGTGAAGGGCATCGCATCGAAGACGAGGAGCTAAAGGGCGTGTGCGATTGTCTGTGCTGTCTCACCACTGGACAGTTGTATGTGCGGAGTCAGGGTCCTGTCAATTAAAAAACTACACAGTCGAGAAGGGGGGGTGTAAGGGTTGATGGGGTGGACGAAGGACAGATGACGACAGAGCGTGAAAACACCTGCTAGACTGCACATGCCCGCCACACTTCAGCATTAATAACACAGGGAGAGAGACCGAGAGAGAGAGAGAAGCAGCAGTCCAGGTAGAGAGATAGAGAGAGTGAGCGAGAGAGTAGGCACAACTGCAACAACATAACCAACAGAAACGGGTCACAACTCCTGCTGCTCTGTCGCTCGCTGGGTGTGTACATAGTCAATGGTAGGCTTTGAGGGGACTCGTATGGTAGGTAAAACAGTTCGCTGTTATAGTGAAGGTATAAACTCGGCAGCAGAAAACCCAAACATTATATTTGACCTCTCAGATTCCCTATCAAATCTAAGGTTTCTCAATTTCTTTCTTAGGTTTCATCAAACCAATCTGACCCAGAAAACTTGAGCCTACTCCTTCAGTATGGTGAATCACTAAAATGTTACAGAAATAACTTTGTAAAAAGAAGGAACAGCACGTCAGAAATCAGCTCAATGTAATTGAAGAATCCATAACCTAACCACTTCTGGAAAAATTGGAAAACACTAATCAAACAACAACAACAACAACAACAAGAGTTATCTATCCAAAACTGAGACGCATGGATAAACCACTTCTCCAATCTTTTTGGCCCTCTAACAAAGAACATGCAGCAAAAACATATATATGATCAAATACAAATCGTAGAATCAACTACTAAAGACTTCCAGATCCCACTGGATTCTCCAATTACATTTAATAAACTACAGGACAAAATACAAACCGTCCAAACATAAAGGCCTGTGGTGTTGATGGTATCCTAAATGAAATGATCAAATATACAGACCACAAATTCCAATTGACTATACTTTAACTCTTTAACATCATTGTTAGCTCTGGCATCTTCCCCAATATTTGGAACCAAGGACTGATCACCCCAATCCACAAAAGTGGAGACAAATTTGACCTCAGTAACTACTGTGGGATTTGCATCAACAGCCACCTTGGGAAAATCCTCTGCATTATCATTAACAGCAGACTTGTACATTTTCTCAGTGAAAACAACGTACTGAGCAAATGTCAAATGGGCTTTTTACCAAATGACCATACGACAGACCACGTATTCACCCTGCACACCCTAATTGACAAAGAAACAAACCAACAAAAACAAAGGTAAACTCTTCTCATGCTTTGATGATTTCAAAAAAAGCTTTTGACTCAATTTGGCATGAGGTTCGGCTATACGCATCGATGAAAAGAGGTGTTGGGAGGAAAACATACAACATTATAAAATCTATGTACTCAAACAACAAGTGTGTGGTTAAATTTGGCAAATAAAATGTGGGGTGAGACAGGGATGCAGCTTAAGCCCCACCCTTTTCAACATACAGTGCCTTTGCGAAAGTATTCGGCCCCCTTGAACTTTGCGACCTTTTGCCACATTTCAGGCTTCAAACATAAAGATATAAAACTGTATTTTTTTGTGAAGAATCAACAACAAGTGGGACACAATCATGAAGTGGAACGACATTTATTGGATATTTCAAACTTTTTTAACAAATCAAAAACTGAAAAATTGGGCGTGCAAAATTATTCAGCCCCTTTACTTTCAGTGCAGCAAACTCTCTCCAGAAGTTCAGTGAGGATCTCTGAATGATCCAATGTTGACCTAAATGACTAATGATGATAAATACAATCCACCTGTGTGTAATCAAGTCTCCGTATAAATGCACCTGCACTGTAATAGACTCAGAGGTCCGTTAAAAGCGCAGAGAGCATCATGAAGAACAAGGAACACACCAGGCAGGTCCGAGATACTGTTGTGAAGAAGTTTAAAGCCGGATTTGGATACAAAAATATTTCCCAAGCTTTAAACATCCCAAGGAGCACTGTGCAAGCGATAATATTGAAATGGAAGGAGTATCAGACCACTGCAAATCTACCAAGACCTGGCCGTCCCTCTAAACTTTCAGCTCATACAAGGAGAAGACTGATCAGAGATGCAGCCAAGAGGCCCATGATCACTCTGGATGAACTGCAGAGATCTACAGCTGAGGTGGGAGACTCTGTCCATAGGACAACAATCAGTCGTATATTGCACAAATCTGGCCTTTATGGAAGAGTGGCAAGAAGAAAGCCATTTCTTAAAGATATCCATAAAAAGTGTCGTTTAAAGTTTGCCACAAGCCACCTGGGAGACACACCAAACATGTGGAAGAAGGTGCTCTGGTCAGATGAAACCAAAATTGAACTTTTTGGCAACAATGCAAAACGTTATGTTTGGCGTAAAAGCAAAATCTACAATGGAATGGTTCAAAAATAAACATATCCAGGTGTTAGAATGGCCAAGTCAAAGTCCAGACCTGAATCCAATCGAGAATCTGTGGAAAGAAGCAGTACAGGTAGAGAGAGAGAGATGCAGCAGTACAGGTAGAGAGAGAGAGATGCAGCAGTACAGGTAGAGAGAGATAGATGCAGCAGTACAGGTAGAGAGAGAGGTGCAGCAGTACAGGTAGAGAGAGAGATGCAGCAGTACAGGTAGAGAGAGAGAGAGAGATGCAGCAGTACAGGTAGAGAGAGAGAGAGGTGCTGCAGTACAGGTAGAGAGAGAGATGCAGCAGTACAGGTAGAGAGAGATGCAGCAGTACAGGTAGAGAGAGAGAGATGCAGCAGTACAGGTAGAGAGAGAGAGAGAGATGCAGCAGTACAGGTAGAGAGATAGAGAGATGCAGCAGTACAGGTAGAGAGAGAGAGAGATGCAGCAGTACAGGTAGAGAGAGAGAGATGCAGCAGTACAGATAGAGAGAGAGATGCAGCAGTACAGGTGGAGATAGAGAGAAATGCAGCAGTACAGGTAGAGAGAGAGAGAGATACAGCAGTACAGGTAGAGAGAGAGAGAGAGAGAGAGAGAGAGAGAGAGAGAGAGAGAGAGAGAGATGCAGCAGTACAGGTAGAGAGAGAGATGCAGCAGTACTGTTAGAGGGTAGAGAGAGAGAGAGAGAGAGAGAGAGAGAGAGAGAGATGCAGCAGTACAGGAAGAGAGAGAGGTGCAGCAGTACAGGAAGAGAGAGAGAGAGATGCAGCAGTACAGGTAGAGAGAGATGCAGCAGTACAGGTTGAGAGAGAGAGATGCAGCAGTACAGGTAGAGAGAGAGAGATGCAGCAGTACAGATAGAGAGAGAGATGCAGCAGTACAGGTGGAGATAGAGAGAGATGCAGCAGTACAGGTAGAGAGAGAGAGAGATACAGCAGTACAGGTAGAGAGAGAGAGAGAGAGAGAGAGAGATGCAGCAGTACAGGTAGAGAGAGAGATGCAGCAGTACTGTTAGAGGGTAGAGAGAGAGAGAGAGGTGCAGCAGTACAGGAAGAGAGAGAGGTGCAGCAGTACAGGTAGAGAGAGAGATGCAGCAGTACAGGTAGAGAGAGATGCAGCAGTACAGGTTGAGAGAGAGAGATGCAGCAGTAGAGGGTAGAGAGAGATTCAGCAGTACAGGTAGAGAGAGAGATGCAGCAGTACAGGGAGAGAGAGAGAGAGAGAGATGCAGCTGTTCTTCCACTAACCTCATTGCAACTCCCCTCCAAGTCTCCGACCACTACCTTGTATCCTTTTCCCTCTCGCTCTCATCCAACACTTCCCACACTGCCCCTACTCGGATGGTATCGCGCCGTCCCAACCTTCGCTCTCTCTCCCCCGCTACTCTCTCCTCTTCCATCCTATCATCTCTTCCCTCTTCCCTGCTCAAACCTTCTCCAACCTATCTCCTGATTCTGCCTCCTCAACCCTCCTCTCCTCCCTTTCTGCATCCTTTGACTCTCTATGTCCCCTATCCTCCAGGCCGGCTCGGTCCTCCCCTCCCGCTCCGTGGCTCGACGACTCATTGCGAGCTCACAGAACAGGGCTCCGGGCAGCCGAGCGGAAATGGAGGAAAACTCGCCTCCCTGCGGACCTGACATCCTTTCACTCCCTCCTCTCTACATTTTCCTCTTCTCTCTCTGCTGCTAAAGCCACTTTCTACCACTCTAAATTCCAAGCATCTGCCTCTAACCCTAGGAAGCTCTTTGCAACCTTCTCCTCCCTCCTGAATCCTCCTCCCCTCCCCCCTCCTCCCTCTCTGCAGATGACTTCGTCAACCATTTTGAAAAGAAGGTCCACGACATCCGATCCTCGTTTGCTAAGTCAAACGACACCGCTGGTTCTGCTCACACTGCCCTACCCTGTGTTCTGACCTCTTTCTCCCCTCTCTCTCCAGATGAAATCTCGCGTCTTGTGACGGCCGGCCGCCCAACAACCTGCCCGCTTGACCCTATCCCCTCCTCTCTTCTCCAGACCATTTCCGGAGACCTTCTCCCTTACCTCACCTCGCTCATCAACTCATCCCTGACCTCTGGCTACGTCCCTTCCGTCTTCAAGAGAGCGAGAGTTGCACCCCTTCTGAAAAAACCTACACTCGATCCCTCCGATGTCAACAACTACAGACCAGTATCCCTTCTTTCTTTTCTCTCCAAAACTCTTGAACGTGCCGTCCTTGGCCAGCTCTCCCGCTATCTCTCTCAGAATGACCTTCTTGATCCTAATCAGTCAGGTTTCAAGACTAGTCATTCAACTGAGACTGCTCTTCTCTGTATCACGGAGGCGCTCCGCACTGCTAAAGCTAACTCTCTCTCCTCTGCTCTCATCCTTCTAGACCTATCGGCTGCCTTCGATACTGTGAACCATCAGATCCTCCTCTCCACCCTCTCCGAGTTGGGCATCTCCGGCGCGGCCCACGCTTGGATTGCGTCCTACCTGACAGGTCGCTCCTACCAGGTGGCGTGGCGAGAATCCGTCTCCACACCACGTGCTCACCACTGGTGTCCCCCAGGGCTCTGTTCTAGGCCCTCTCCTATTCTCGCTATACACCAAGTCACTTGGCTCTGTCATAACCTCACATGGTCTCTCCTATCATTGCTATGCAGACGACACACAATTAATCTTCACCTTTCCCCCTTCTGATGACCAGGTGGCGACCGCATCTCTGCATGTCTGGCAGACATATCAGTGTGGATGACGGATCACCACCTCAAGCTGAACCTCGGCAAGACGGAGCTGCTCTTCCTCCCGGGGAAGGACTGCCCGTTCCATGATCTCGCCATCGCGGTTGACAACTCCATTGTGTCCTCCTCCCAGAGCGCTAAGAACCTTGGCGTGATCCTGGACAACACCCTGTCGTTCTCAACTAACATCAAGGCGGTGGCCCGTTCCTGTAGGTTCATGCTCTACAACATCCGCAGAGTACGACCCTGCCTCACACAGGAAGCGGCGCAGGTCCTAATCCAGGCACTCGTCATCTCCCGTCTGGATTACTGCAACTCGCTGTTGGCTGGGCTCCCTGCCTGTGCCATTAAACCCCTACAACTCATCCAGAACGCCGCAGCCCGTCTGGTGTTCAACCTTCCCAAGTTCTCTCACGTCACCCCTCTCCTCCGCTCTCTCCACTGGCTTCCAGTTGAAGCTCGCATCCGCTACAAGACCATGGTGCTTGCCTACGGAGCAGTGAGGGGAACGGCACCTCAGTACCTCCAGGCTCTGATCAGGCCCTACACCCAAACAAGGGCACTGCGTTCATCCACCTCTGGCCTGCTCGCCTCCCTACCACTGAGGAAGTACAGTTCCCGCTCAGCCCAGTCAAAACTGTTCGCTGCTCTGGCCCCCAATGGTGGAACAAACTCCTCACGACGCCAGGACAGCGGAGTCAATCACCACTTCCGGAGACACCTGAAACCCCACCTCTTTAAGGAATACCTAGGATAGGATAAAGTAATCCCTCTCACCCCCTTAAAAGATTTAGATGCACTACTGTTCCACTGGATGTCATAAGGTGAATGCACCAATTTGTAAGTCGCTCTGGATAAGAGCGTCTGCTAAATGACTTAAATGTAAATGTAAATGTAAATGTAGAGAGAGAGAGATGCAGCAGTACAGGTAGAGAGAGAGATGCAGCAGTACAGGTAGAGAGAGAGAAAGAAAGAGAGATGCAGCAGTACAGGTAGAGAGAGAGAGATGCAGCAGTACAGGTAGAGAGAGAGAGAGGTGCTGCAGTACAGGTAGAGAGAGAGAGATGCAGCAGTACAGGTAGAGAGAGAGAGATGCAGCAGTACAGGTAGAGAGAGAGAGAGATGCAGCAGTACAGATAGAGAGAGAGATGCAGCAGTACAGGTGGAGATAGAGAGAGATGCAGCAGTACAGGTAGAGAGAGAGAGAGAGAGAGAGAGAGAGAGAGAGATGCAGCAGTACAGGTAGAGAGAGAGATGCAGCAGTACAGGTAGAGAGAGATGCAGCAGTACAGGTTGAGAGAGAGATGTAGCAGTAGAGGGTAGAGAGAGATTCAGCAGTACAGGTAGAGAGAGAGATGCAGCAGTACAGGTAGAGAGAGAGAGAGATACAGCAGTACAGGTAGAGAGAGAGATGCAGCAGTACAGGTAGAGAGAGATGCAGCAGTACAGGTTGAGAGAGAGAGATGTAGCAGTAGAGGGTAGAGAGAGATGTAGCAGTAGAGGGTAGAGAGAGATTCAGCAGTACAGGTAGAGAGAGAGATGCAGCAGTACAGGGAGAGAGAGAGAGAGAGAGAGAGAGAGAGAGAGAGATGCAGCAGTACAGGTAGAGAGAGAGAGATGCAGCAGTACAGGTAGAGAGAGAGATGCAGCAGTACAGGTAGAGAGAGAGAGAGAGAGAGAGAGAGAGAGAGGTAGAGAGAGAGATGCAGAGAGGAGAGAGAGAGAGCAGAGAGAGAGAGAGAGAGAGAGATGCAGCAGTACAGGTAGAGAGAGAGATGCAGCAGTACAGGTAGAGAGAGAGAGAGAGAGATGCAGCAGTACAGGTAGAGAGAGAGAGAGGTGCTGCAGTACAGGTAGAGAGAGAGATGCAGCAGTACTGGTAGAGAGAGAGATGCAGCAGTACAGGTAGAGAGAGAGAGAGAGAGAGAGAGAGATGCAGCAGTACAGATAGAGAGAGAGATGCAGCAGTACAGGTGGAGATAGAGAGAGATGCAGCAGTACAGGTGGAGATAGAGAGAGATGCAGCAGTACAGGTAGAGAGAGAGAGAGAGATACAGCAGTACAGGTAGAGAGAGAGAGAGAGGGAGAGAGAGAGAGAGAGAGAGAGAGAGATGCAGCAGTACAGGTAGAGAGAGAGAGAGATGCAGCAGTACAGGTAGAGAGAGAGATGCAGCAGTACTGGTAGGTAGAGAGAGAGAGAGATGCAGAGACAGGTAGAGAGAGAGATGCAGCAGAGAGAGAGAGAGATGCAGTAGTACAGGTAGAGAGAGAGAGATGCAGCAGTACAGTAGAGAGAAGAGAGAGAGCAGCAGTACAGGTAGAGAGAGAGATGCAGCAGGTAGAGAGGTAGAGAGAGAGAGAGAGAGAGAGATGCAGCAGTACAGGTAGAGAGAGAGATGC
Source organism: Oncorhynchus nerka (assembly GCF_034236695.1). NCBI lineage: Eukaryota > Metazoa > Chordata > Actinopteri > Salmoniformes > Salmonidae > Oncorhynchus > Oncorhynchus nerka. The sequence continues at coordinate 23,567,959 of NC_088398.1, read as the reverse complement.
AGCAGTAGAGGGAGAGAGAGAGATGCAGTAGTACAGGTAGAGAGAGAGAAAGAGAGAGATGCAGCAGTACAGGTAGAGAGAGAGAGAGACAGAGAGAGAGAGAGAGGAGAGAGAGAGATAGAGAGAGAGAGAGAGAGAGAGAGAGAGAGAGAGAGAGAGATGCAGCAGTACAGGTAGAGAGAGAGAGATGCAGCAGTACAGGTAGAGAGAGAGAGATGCAGTAGTACAAGTAGAGAGAGAGAAAGAAAGAGAGATGCAGCAGTACAGGTAGAGAGAGAGATGCAGCAGTACAGGTAGAGAGAGAGAGAGAGAGAGAGAGAGAGAGAGAGAGAGATGCAGCAGTACAGGTAGAGAGAGAGAGATGCAGCAGTACAGGTAGAGAGAGAGAGAGATGCAGCAGTACAGGGAGAGAGAGAGAGAGATGCAGCAGAACAGGTAGAGAGAGATGCAGCAGTACAGGTAGAGAGAGAGAGAGAGAGAGAGAGAGAGAGAGATGCAGCAGTACAGGTAGAGAGTAGAGCAGTACAGGTAGAGAGAGAGAGATGCAGTAGTACAAGAGAGAGAGAGAGAGAGAGAGATGCAGCAGTACAGGTAGAGAGAGAGATGCAGCAGTACAGGTAGAGAGAGAGAGAGAGAGAGACAGAGTAGAGAGAGAGAGAGAGAGAGAGAGAGAGATGCAGCAGTACAGGTAGAGAGAGAGAGATGCAGCAGTACAGGTAGAGAGAGAGATGCAGTAGTACAGGAGAGAGAGAGAGATAGAGAGAGAGCAGTAGAGGTAGAGAGAGAGAGATGCAGATACAGGTAGAGAGAGAGAGAGCAGCAGACAGGTAGAGAGAGAGAGAGAGAGGTAGAGAGAGAGAGATGCAGCAGTACAGGTAGAGAGAGAGAGATGCAGCAGTACAGGTAGAGAGAGAGAGAGAGAGAGAGAGATGCAGCAGTACAGGTAGAGAGAGAGATGCAGCAGTACAGGTGGAGATAGAGAGAGATGCAGCAGTACAGGTAGAGAGAGAGAGAGAGATACAGCAGTACAGGTAGAGAGAGAGAGAGAGAGAGAGAGAGAGAGAGAGAGAGAGAGAGAGAGAGAGATGCAGCAGTACAGAGAGAGAGAGAGAGATGCAGCAGTACAGGTAGAGAGAGAGATGCAGCAGTACTGGTAGAGGGTAGAGAGAGAGAGAGAGAGAGAGAGAGAGAGAGAGAGAGAGAGATGCAGTAGTACAGGTAGAGAGAGAGGTGCAGCAGTACAGGTAGAGAGAGAGAGAGAGAGAGAGATGCAGCAGTACAGGTAGAGAGAGAGAGAGAGAGATGCAGCAGTACAGGTAGAGAGAGAGATGCAGCAGTACTGGTAGAGGGTAGAGAGAGAGAGAGAGAGAAAGAGAGAGAGAGATGCAGTAGTACAGGTAGAGAGAGAGAGATGCAGCAGTACTGGTAGAGGGTAGAGAGAGAGATGCAGCAGTACAGGTAGAGAGAGAGAGGTGCAGCAGTACAGGTAGAGAGAGAGAGAGAGAGAGAGAGAGAGAGAGGCAGTAGTACCGGTAGAGAGAGAGGTGCAGCAGTACAGGTAGAGAGAGAGAGAGAGAGAGAGAGAAAGAGAGAGAGAGATGCAGCAGTACAGGTAGAGAGAGAGAGAGAGATGCAGCAGTACAGGTAGAGAGAGATGCAGCAGTACAGGTAGAGAGAGAGAGAGATGCAGCAGTACAGGTAGAGAGAGAGATACAGCAGTACAGGTAGAGAGAGAGATGCAGCAGTACAGGTAGAGAGAGAGCAGAGAGAGAGAGAGAGAGAGAGAGAGAGATGCAGCAGTACAGGTAGAGAGAGAGATCAGCAGTACAGGTAGAGAGAGAGATGCAGCAGTACAGGTAGAGAGAGAGAGATGCAGCAGTACAGGTAGAGAGAGAGAGAGAGAGAGAGAGAGAGAGAGGAGAGAGAGAGAGAGAGAGAGAGGAGAGAGAGCAGTACAGGTAGAGAGAGAGATGCAGCAGTACAGGTAGAGAGAGAGAGAGAGAGAGATGCAGCAGTACAGGTAGAGAGAGAGATGCAGCAGTACAGGTAGAGAGAGAGAGAGAGAGAGAGAGAGAGAGAGAGCAGCAGTACAGAGAGAGAGAGATGCAGCAGTACAGGTAGAGAGAGAGAGAGATAGAGAGAGAGAGAGAGAGAGAGAGAGAGTACAGAGCAGTACAGGTAGAGAGAGAGAGAGAGCAGCAGTACAGGTAGAGAGAGAGAGAGAGAGTAGAGGTAGAGAGAGAGAGAGATGCAGCAGTACAGGTAGAGAGAGAGCAGAGAGATGCAGCAGTACAGGTAGAGAGAGAGAGAGAGCAGAGAGAGGTAGAGAGAGATGCAGCAGTACAGGTAGAGAGAGAGAGATGCAGTAGAGGGAAGAGAGAGAGAGCAGCAGTACAGGTAGAGAGAGAGAGCAGCAGTACAGGTAGAGAGAGAGATGCAGTAGAGAGAGAGATGCAGAGTAGAGGTAGAGAGATTCAGCAGTACAGGTAGAGAGAGAGAAGAGAGTACAGGAGAGAGAGAGAGAGAGAGAGAGAGAGAGAGAGAGAGAGAGAGAGAGAGAGAGATGCAGCAGTAGAGGAGAGAGAGATGCAGAGTACAAGTAGAGAGAGAGAGAGAGATGCAGCAGTACAGGTAGAGAGAGATGCAGCAGTACAGGTAGAGAGAGAGAGAGAGATGCAGCAGTACAGGAAGAGAGAGAGGTGCAGCAGTACAGGTAGAGAGAGAGATGCAGCAGTACAGGTAGAGAGAGAGAGATGCAGCAGTACAAGTAGAGAGAGAGAAAGAAAGAGAGATGCAGCAGTACAGGTAGAGAGAGAGAGATGCAGCAGTACAGGTAGAGAGAGAGAGAGAGAGAGAGAGAGAGAGAGAGATGCAGCAGTACAGGTAGAGATGCAGCAGTACAGGTAGAGAGAGAGAGATGCAGCAGTAGAGAGAGAGAGAGAGATTCAGCAGTACAGGTAGAGAGAGAGATGCAGCAGTACAGGGAGAGAGAGAGAGCAGCAGTACAGGTAGAGAGAGAAAGAGAGAGATGCAGCAGTACAGGTAGAGAGAGCAGCAGTACTGTTAGAGTACAGAGAGAGAGAGAGAGAGAGATGCAGCAGTACAGGTAGAGAGAGAGAGATGCAGCAGTACAGGTAGAGAGATGCAGCAGTACAGGTTGAGAGAGAGAGAGGAGCAGTAGAGAGAGAGAGAGGTGCAGCAGTACAGGTAGAGAGAGAGATGCAGCAGTACAGGTAGAGAGAGAGAGAGAGAGAGAGAGATGCAGCAGTACAGAGAGAGAGATGCAGCAGTACAGGTAGAGAGAGAGAGAGATGCAGCAGTACAGGTAGAGAGAGAGATGCAGCAGTACAGGTAGAGAGAGAGAGAGCAGTACAGGTAGAGAGAGATGCAGCAGTACAGGTAGAGAGAGAGAGAGATGCAGCAGTACAGGTAGAGAGAGAGAGAGAGAAAGAGTACAGATAGAGAGAGAGAGATGCAGCAGTACAGAGAGAGAGATGCAGCAGTACAGGTAGAGAGAGAGATGCAGCAGTACAGGGAGAGAGAGAGATTCAGCAGTACAGGGAAGAGAGAGAGATTCAGCAGTACAGGAGAGAAAGAGAGCAGAGATGCAGGGTACAGAGAGAGAGATGCAGCAGTACAGGTAGAGAGAGAGAGAGCAGCAGTACAAGTAGAGAGAGAGAGATGCAGCAGTACAGGTAGAGAGAGAGATGCAGCAGTACAGGTAGAGAGAGAGAGAGAGAGAGAGAGATGCAGCAGTACAGGTAGAGAGAGAGATGCAGCAGTACAGGTAGAGAGAGAGATGCAGAGTACAGGTAGAGAGAGATGCAGCAGTACAGGTTGAGAGAGAGAGATGCAGCAGTAGAGGGAGAGAGAGAGAGAGTACAGGTAGAGAGAGATGCAGCAGTACAGGGAGAGAGAGAGAGAGAGAGAGACAGGAGAGAGAGAGAGAGAGCAGAGAGAGAGGTAGAGAGAGAGAGATGCAGCAGTACAGGTAGAGAGAGATGAGCAGTACAGGTAGAGAGAGAGAGATGCAGCAGTACAGGTAGAGAGAGAGAGAGGTGCTGCAGTACAGCAAGATGGCAGTACAGGTAGAGAGAGAGAGAGCAGTACAGAGGAGTACATTCAGCAGAGAGAGAGATGCAGCAGTACAGGTAGAGAGAGAGATGCAGCAGTACAGGTAGTAGAGAGAGAGAGAGTAGAGATGCAGCAGTACAGGTGAGAGAGAGAGATGCAGCAGACAGGTAGAGAGAGAGAGAGATGCAGCAGTACAGGTAGAGAGAGAGAGCAGAGTGCAGGTAGAGAGCAGGTAGAGAGAGAGAGAGAGAGAGAGAGGAGAGAGAGAGAGAGAGCAGACAGAGAGAGAGAGAGAGAGATGCAGCAGTACAGGTAGAGAGAGAGAGATGCAGCAGTACAGGTAGAGAGAGAGATGCAGCAGTACAGGTAGAGAGAGAGATGCAGCAGTACAGGTAGAGAGAGAGAGAGAGAGATGCAGCAGTACAGGTAGAGAGAGAGAGAGAGAGAGAGCAGCAGTACAGGTAGAGAGAGAGAGATGCAGCAGTACAGGGAGAGAGAGAGATGCAGCAGTACAGGTAGAGAGAGAGATGCAGCAGTACAGGTAGAGAGAGAGAGATGCAGCAGTACAGGAGAGAGAGAGATGCAGCAGTACAGGTAGAGAGAGAGAGATGCAGCAGTACAGGTAGAGAGAGAGAGATGCAGCAGTACAGGTAGAGAGAGATGCAGCAGTACAGGTAGAAGAGAGATGCAGCAGTACAGGTAGAGAGAGAGATGCAGCAGTACAGGTAGAGAATGAGAGAGAGATGCAGCAGTACAGGTAGAGAGAGAGATGCAGCAGTACAGGTAGAGAGATGCAGCAGTACAGGAGAGAGAGATTCAGCAGTAGAGAGAGAGAGAGAGAGCAGCAGTACAGAGAGAGAGAGAGATGCAGCAGTACAGGAGAGAGAGAGAGAGCAGTAGAGGAGAGAGATTCAGCAGTACAGGTAGAGAGAGAGATGCAGCAGTACAGGTAGAGAGAGAGAGAGAGAGAGAGAGAGAGAGAGATGCAGCAGTACAGGTAGAGAGAGAGATGCAGCAGTACAGGTAGAGAGAGAGAGAGAGAGAGCAGCAGTACAGGTAGAGGTAGAGAGAGAGAGAGAGATGAGTAGATAGAGAGAGAGCAGTACAGGTAGAGAGAGAGATGCAGCAGTACAGGTAGAGAGAGAGATGCAGCAGTACAGAGAGAGAGAGAGAGTGCAGCAGTAGAGAGTAGAGAGAGAGAGATGCAGCAGTACAGGTAGAGAGATGCAGCAGTACAGGTAGAGAGAGAGAGAGATGCAGCAGTACAGGTAGAGAGAGAGATGCAGCAGTACAGGTAGAGAGAGAAGAGATGCAGCAGTACAGGTAGAGAGAGAGAGAGATGCAGCAGTACAGGTAGAGAGAGAGATGCAGCAGTACAGGGGAGAGAGAGAGAGTACAGGTAGAGAGAGAGAGAGATGAGCAGACAGGTAGAGAGAGAGAGATGCAGCAGTACAGGCCCTTGAAGAGAATTGAATTGAGCAGTACAGGTAGAGAGATGCAGCAGTACAGGTAGAGAGAGAGAGAGAGAGAGAGA
>NC_088398.1:23552351-23557351 GCF_034236695.1 Oncorhynchus nerka | reverse complement strand
TACAGGTAGAGAGAGAGAGAGGGCAGCAGTACAGGAGAGAGAGAGAGAGAGAGAGAGAGATGCAGAGAGAGAGAGAGATGCAGCAGAGAGAGAGAGAGATGAGCAGAGAGAGAGAGAGAGAGATGCAGAGAGTAGAGGAGAGAGATGCAGAGAGAGTAGAGAGAGAGAAGAGAGAGAGATGCAGCAGTACAGGAGAGAGAGAGATGCAGCAGAGAGAGAGAGAGAGAGATGCAGCAGTAGAGAATTGAGAGAGAGATTGCAGAGAGAGAGAGAGAGAGAGCAGCAGAGAGGGAGAGAGAGAGATGCAGCAGTACAGGTAGAGAGAGAGAGAGAGATGCAGCAGACAGAGAGAGAGAGATGCAGCAGTACAGGTAGAGAGAGAGAGAGATGCAGCAGTACAGGTAGAGAGAGAGAGATGCAGCAGTAGAGGTAGAGAGAGAGAGAGAGAGAGAGAGAGAGATGCAGCAGTACAGGTAGAGAGAGAGATGCAGCAGTACAGGTAGAGAGAGAGAGAGAGAGAGATACAGCAGTACAGAGAAAGATGCAGAGACAGGAGAGAGAGAGAGAGAGAGATGCAGCAGTACAGGTAGAGAGAGAGAGATGCAGCAGACAGAGAGATGAGAGAGAGAGAGAGAAAGAGTACAGAGAGAGAGAGAGAGATGCAGCAGTACAGGTAGAGAGAGAGAGATGCAGCAGTACAGGTAGAGAGAGAGAGATTCAGCAGTACAGGTAGAGAGAAGAGAGAGAGATGCAGGAGAGAGAGAGAGAGATGCAGCAGTACAGGTAGAGAGAGAGATGCAGCAGTACAAGTAGAGAGAGAGAGAGAGAGAGATGCAGCAGTACAGGTAGAGAGAGAGAGAGCAGAGAGAGAGAGAGAGATGCAGCAGTACAGGTAGAGAGAGAGATGCAGCAGTACAGGTAGAGAGAGAGATGCAGCAGTACAGGGAGAGAGAGATTCAGCAGTACAGGTAGAGAGAGAGATGCAGCAGTACAGGGAGAGAGAGAGAGAGAGAGAGAGAGAGAGACAGCAGTACAGGTAGAGAGAGAGAGAGATGCAGCAGAATTGAATTGAGAGAGAGAGAGAGAGATGATGCAGCAGTACAGGTAGAGAGAGAGAGAGAGAGACAGAGAGAGACAGAGAGAGAGAGAGATGCAGCAGTACAGGTAGAGAGAGAGAGCAGCAGTAGAGAGAGAGAGAGAGAGAGATGAAGCAGTACAGGTAGAGAAGAGAGATGCAGCAGTACAGGTAGAGAGAGAGAGAGAGAGAGAGTACAGAGAGAGAGATGGAGAGAGAGAGAGAGAGAGAGAGAGATGCAGCAGTACAGGTAGAGAGAGAGAGATGCAGCAGTACAGGAGAGAGAGAGAGATGCAGCAGTACAGTAGAGAGAGATGAGAGGTAGAGAGAGAGAGAGAGAGAGAGAGATGCAGCAGTACAGGAGAGAGAGAGAGATGCAGCAGTACAGGGGAGAGAGAGAGAGATGCAGCAGTACAGGTAGAGAGAGAGAGAGAGAGAGGAGAGCAGAGAGATGAGCAGTACAGAGAGTAGAGAGAGAGAGATGCAGCAGTACAGGGAGAGAGAGAGAGATTCAGCAGTACAGGTAGAGAGAGAGAGAGAGAGAGAGAGAGAGAGAGTACAGGTAGAGAGAGATGCAGCAGTACAGGTAGAGAGAGAGAGATGCAGCAGTACAGGTAGAGAGAGAGAGAGAGAGAGATGCAGCAGTACAGGTAGAGAGAGAGAGAGAGAGAGAGAGTGAGCAGTACAGGTAGAGAGAGAGAGAGATGCAGTACAGTAGAGAGAGAGAGCAGTAGAGGAAGAGAGAGATGCAGCAGTACAGGTAGAGAGAGAGAGCAGCAGTACATGCAGAGAGTACAGAGAGTAGAGAGAGAGAGAGATGCAGCAGTACAGGTAGGAGAGAGAGAGAGAGAGAGAGAGAGAGAGAGAGAGATGAGAGATGAGAGTAGAGAGAGAGATGCAGCAGTACAGGTAGAGAGAGAGAGGAGAGAGAGAGATGCAGCAGTAGAGGTAGAGAGAGAGAGATGCAGCAGTACAGGTAGAGAGAGAGAGAGAGCAGCAGTACAGGTAGAGAGAGAGAGAGAGAGAGAGAGAGAGATGCAGCAGTAGAGAGAGAGAGAGAGAGAGAGAGCAGTACAGGTAGAGAGAGAGAGCAGCAGTACAGGTAGAGAGAGAGAGATGCAGCAGAGAGGGAGAGAGAGATGCAGCAGTACAGGTAGAGAGAGAGAGATGCAGCAGTACAGGTAGAGAGAGATTGCAGCAGTACAGGTAGAGAGAGAGAGAGAGAGCAGCAGTACAGGAGAGAGAGAGAGAGAGAGAGAGATGCAGCAGTACAGGTAGAGATGCAGCAGTAGAGAGAGATGAGAGAAAGAGAGAGATGCAGCAGTACAGGTAGAGAGAGAGAGATGCAGCAGTACAGAGAGAGAGAGAGAGAGAGAGATGCAGCAGTACAGGTAGAGAGAGAGATGAGCAGTACAGAGAGAGAGAGATGCAGCAGTACAGGTAGAGAGAGAGATGCAGAGACAGGTAGAGAGAGAGATGCAGCAGTAGAGGGAAGAGAGAGATGCAGCAGTACAGGTAGAGAGAGATGAGAGCAGTACAGGTAGAGAGAGAGATGCAGCAGTACAGAGAGAGAGAGAGATGCAGCAGTACAGGTAGAGAGAGAGAGAGCAGCAGTACAGAGAGAGAGAATAAAGCCCTTGAATTGAATTGAATTGAGAGAGAGATGCAGCAGTACAGGTAGAGAGAGAGAGATGCAGCAGTAGAGAGAGAGAGAGAGAGAGAGAGAGAGAGAGCAGAGTACAGGTAGAGAGAGAGAGATGCAGCAGTAGAGGTAGAGAGAGAGATGCAGCAGTAGAGAGAGAGAGAGAGAGAGGTGCAGCAGACAGGTAGAGAGAGATGCAGCAGAGAGAGGATGAGAGAGAGAGATGCAGAGTAGAGAGAGAGAGAGAGATGCAGCAGTACAGGTAGAGAGAGAGAGAGATGCAGCAGTACAGAGAGAGAGAGAAAGAAAGAGAGATGCAGCAGTACAGGTAGAGAGAGAGAGATGCAGCAGTACAGGTAGAGAGAGAGAGAGAGAGAGAGAGAGATGCAGCAGTACAGAGTAGAGAGAGAGATGCAGCAGTACAGGTAGAGAGAGAGATGCAGCAGTAGAGGGAAGAGAGAGAGATTCAGCAGTACAGGTAGAGAAAGAGATGCAGCAGTACAGGGAGAGAGTGAGAGAGAGAGAGAGAGAGAGAGAGAGAGAGAGAGAGAGAGAGAGAGAGAGAGTAGAGAGAGAGAGATGCAGAGAGCCAGAGAATGAGAGAGAGAGTAGAGAGAGATGCAGCAGTACAGGTAGAGAGAGAGACAGGTAGAGAGAGAGAGATGAGAGTACAGAGAGAGAGAGAGATGCAGCAGTACAGGTAGAGAGAGAGAGATGCAGCAGTACAGGAGAGAGAGAGAGAGATGCAGCAGACAGGTAGAGAGAGAGAGATGCAGCAGTACAGGTAGAGAGAGAGAGAAAGAGATGCAGCAGTACAGGTAGAGAGAGAGATGCAGCAGTACAGGTAGAGAGAGAGAGAGAGAGATGCAGCAGTACAGGTAGAGAGAGAGAGATGCAGCAGTACAGGTAGAGAGAGAGAGAGAGAGAGATGAGAAAGTACAGAGAGAGAGATGCAGCAGTACAGGTAGAGAGAGAGAGATGCAGCAGTACAGGTAGAGAGAGAGAGATGCAGCAGTACAGGAGAGAGAGAGATGCAGCAGTACAGGTAGAGAGAGAGATGCAGCAGTACAGGTAGAGAGAGAGATGCAGCAGTACAGGTAGAGAGAGAGAGAGAGAGAGAGATGCAGCAGTACAGGTAGAGAGAGAGAGATGAGCAGAGGAGAGAGAGAGAGAGAGAGAGTGCAGCAGTACAGGTAGAGAGAGAGATGCAGCAGTACAGGTAGAGAGAGAGAGATGCAGCAGCAGAGGGAAGAGAGAGAGATTCAGCAGTACAGGTAGAGAGAGAGAGATGCAGCAGTACAGGTAGAGAGAGAGAGATGCAGCAGTAGAGAGAGAGAGAGAGAGAGAGAGATGCAGCAGACAGGTAGAGAGAGAGAGAGAGAGTACAGAGAGAGATGAGAGTACAGAGAGAGAGATGCAGCAGTACAGGTAGAGAGAGAGATGAGAGACAGGAGAGAGAGAGAGATGCAGCAGTACAGGTAGAGAGAGAGAGATGCAGCAGTACAGGGAGAGAGAGAGAGAGAGAGAGAGAGAGAGAGAGAGAGAGAGAGAGAGAGAGAGAGAGAGAGAGAGATGAGGTAGAGAGAGAGAGAGAGCAGCAGTACAGGTAGAGAGAGAGAGAGATGCAGCAGTACAGCAGAGAGACAGCAGTAGGTGAGAGAGAGAGAGAGATGCAGCAGTACAGATAGAGAGAGAGAGATGCAGCAGTACAGGTAGAGAGAGAGATGCAGCAGTACAGATAGAGAGAGAGAGATGCAGCAGTACAGGTAGAGAGAGAGAGATGCAGCAGTACAGGTAGAGAGAGAGAGAGATGCAGCAGTACAGGTAGAGAGAGAGAGATGAGCAGTACAGGTAGAGAGAGAGAGAGAGAAAGCAGTACAGGTAGAGAGAGAGAGAGAGAGATGCAGCAGTACAGGTAGAGAGAGAGATGCAGCAGTACAGGTAGAGAATGAGAAAGAGAGATGCAGCAGTACAGGTAGAGAGAGAGAGATGCAGCAGTACAGGTAGAGAGAGAGAGAGATTCAGCAGTACAGGTAGAGAGAGAGAGAGAGATGCAGCAGTACAGGGAGAGAGAGAGAGAGAGAGAGAGATGCAGCAGTACAGGTAGAGAGAGAGAGATGCAGCAGTAGAGGGAAGAGAGAGATTCAGCAGTACAGGTAGAGAGAGAGATGCAGCAGTACAGGTAGAGAGAGAGAGAGATGCAGCAGTACAGGTAGAGAGAGAGAGAGAGATGCAGCAGTACAGGTAGAGAGAGAGAGAGATGCAGCACTACACGTAGAGAGA
>NC_088398.1:23429851-23549851 GCF_034236695.1 Oncorhynchus nerka | reverse complement strand
GGTAGAGAGAGAGAGATGCAGCAGTACAGGTAGAGAGAGAGAGAGAGATGCAGCAGTACAGGTAGAGAGAGAGATGCAGCAGTACAGGTAGAGAGAGAGAGAGAGATGCAGCAGTACAGGTAGAGAGATGCAGAGTACAGGTAGAGGTAGAGAGAGCAGTACAGAGAGAGAGAGAGATGCAGCAGTACAGGTAGAGAGAGATGCAGCAGTACAGGTAGAGAGAGAGAGAGAGATGCAGCAGTACAGGTAGAGAGAGAGAGATGCAGCAGTACAGGTAGAGAGAGAGAGAGAGAGAGAGAGATGCAGCAGTACAGGGAGAGAGAGAGATGCAGCAGTACAGGTAGAGAGAGAGAGATGCAGCAGTACAGGGAAGAGAGAGAGATGCAGCAGTACAGGTAGAGAGAGAGAGAGAGAGGAGAGAGAGAGAGAGAGAGCAGAGAGTAGAGAGAGAGTGAGAGAGAGAGATGCAGCAGTACAGGTAGAGAGATTGCAGCTGTACAGCAGTAGAGGGAGATGCAGCAGTACAGGTAGAGAGAGAGAGAGAGAGAGAGAGAGAGAGAGAGAGAGAGAGAGAAGAGAGAGAGAGATGCAGCAGTACAGGTAGAGAGAGAGATGCAGCAGTACAGGTAGAGAGAGAGAGAGAGAGAGATGCAGCAGTACAGGTAGAGAGAGAGATGCAGCAGTACAGGTAGAGAGAGAGAGCATCAGAGATAGAGAGATGCAGAGTACAGGTAGAGAGAGAGATGCAGCAGTACAGAGAGAGAGAGAGATGCAGCAGTACAGGTAGAGAGAGAGATGCAGCAGTACAGGTAGAGAGAGAGATGCAGCAGTACAGGTAGAGAGAGAGAGAGATGCATCAGTACAGATAGAGAGATGCAGGAGTACAGGTGGAGAGAGAGAGAGATACAGCAGTACAGATAGAGAGAGAGAGATGCAGCAGTACAGGTAGAGAGAGAGAGATGCAGCAGTACAGGTAGAGAGAGAGAGATGCAGCAGTACAGGTAGAGAGAGAGAGATGCAGCAGTACAGGTAGAGAGAGAGAGAGATGCAGCAGTAGAGAGAGATGCAGCAGTACAGGTAGAGAGAGAGATGCAGCAGTACAGGTAGAGAGAGAGAGAGAGAGAGATGCAGCAGTACAGGTAGAGAGAGAGAGATGCAGCAGTACAGGTAGAGAATGAGAAAGAGAGATGCAGCAGTACATGTAGAGAGAGAGAGAGGTGCAGCAGTACAGGTAGAGAGAGAGAGATGCAGCAGTACAGAAGAGAGAGAGATTCAGCAGTACAGGTAGAGAGAGAGAGAGAGATGCAGCAGTACAGGTAGAGAGAGAGATGCAGCAGTACAAGTAGAGAGAGAGAGAGAGAGATGCAGCAGTACAGGTACAGAGAGAGATAGAGAGAGATGCAGCAGTACAGGTAGAGAGAGAGAGAGAGAGATGCAGCAGTACAGGTAGAGAGAGAGGTGCAGCAGTACAGGTAGAGAGAGAGAGATGCAGCAGTACAGGTAGAGAGAGAGAGATGCAGCAGTACAGGTAGAGAATGAGAAAGAGAGATGCAGCCGTACAGGTAGAGAGAGAGAGATGCAGCAGTACGGGTAGAGAGAGAGAGAGATGCAGCAGGACAGGGAAGAGAGAGAGAGAGATTCAGCAGTACAGGTAGAGAGAGAGATGCAGCAGTACATGTAGAGAGAGAGAGAGAGAGAGAGAGAGAGAGAGATGCAGCAGTAGAGGGAAGAGAGAGAGAGATTCAACAGTACAGGTAGAGAGAGAGAGATGCAGCAGTACAGGGAGAGAGAGAGAGAGAGAGAGAGAGAGAGAGAGAGAGAGAGAGAGAGAAAGCGAGAGAGAGAGAGATGCAGCAGTACAGGTAGAGAGAGAGATGCAGCAGTACAGGTAGAGAGAGAGAGGTGCAGCAGTACAGGTAGAGAGAGATGCAGCAGTACAGGTAGAGAGAGAGAGATGCAGCAGTACAGGCAGAGAGAGAGAGAGAGAGAGATGCAGCAGTACAGGTAGAGAGAGAGGTGCAGCAGTACAGGTAGAGAGAGAGAGAGGGAGATGCAGCAGTACAGGTAGAGAGAGAGAGAGAGAGAGATGCAGCAGTACAGGTAGAGAGAGAGATGCAGCAGTAGAGGGAAGAGAGAGAGAGAGATTCAGCAGTACAGGTAGAGAGAGAGAGAGAGATGCAGCAGTACAGGGAGAGAGAGAGAGAGAGAGAGAGAGAGAGAGAGAGAGAGAGAGATGCAGTAGTACAGGTAGAGAGAGATGCAGCAGTAGAGGGAAGAGAGAGAGATTCAGCAGTACAGGTAGAGAGAGAGAGAGAGATGCAGCAGTACAGGTAGAAAGAGAGAGAGAGATGCAGCAGTACAGGTAGAAAGAGAGAGAGAGATGCAACAGTACAGGTAGAGAGAGAGAGAGAGAGAGGTGCAGCAGTACAGGTAGAGAGAGATGCAGCAGTACAGGTAGAGAGAGAGAGATGCAGCAGTAGAGGGAAGAGAGAGAGAGATTCAGCAGTACAGGTAGAGAGAGAGATGCAGCAGTACAGGTAGAGAGAGAGAGATGCAGCAGTACAGGTATAGAGAGAGAGATGCAGCAGTACAGGTAGAGAGAGAGATGCAGCAGTACAGGTAGAGAGAGAGATGCAGCAGTACAGGTAGAGAGAGAGAGATGCAGCAGTACAGGTAGAGAGAGAGAGAGATGCAGCAGTACAGGTAGAGAGAGAGAGATGCAGCAGTACAGGTATAGAGAGAGAGAGATGCAGCAGTACAGGTAGAGAGAGAGAGAAGACAGGCTATATGCTCACTGCCCACAAAATGAGGTGGAAACTGAACTGCACTTCCTAACCTCCTGCCCAATGTATGACCATATTAGAGAGACATATTTCCCTCAGATTACACAGATCCACAAAGAATTGGAAAACAAATCCAATTTTGATAAACTCCCATATCTACTGGGTGAAATTCCACAGTGTGCCATTACAGCAGCAAGATTTGTGACCTGTTGCCATGAGAAAAGGGCAACCAGTGAAGAACAAACACCACTGTAAATACAACCCATATTTATGCTTATTTATTTTATCTTGTGTCCTTTAACCATTTGTACATTGTTGAAACACTGTAAAAATATAATATGACAAATTTCAATGTCTTTATTGTTTTGAAACTTCTCTATGTGTAATGTTTACTGTATATTTGTATTGTTTATTTCACTTTATATATTCACTTTATATATTATTATAGAGAGAGAGAGAGAGAGAGAGAGAGAGAGAGAGAAAGAGAGAGAGAGAGAGAGAGAGAGAGAGAGAGAGAGAGAGAGAGAGAGAGAGATAGAGATGCAGCAGTACAGGCAGAGAGAGAGAGAGATGCAGCAGTACAGGTAGAGAGAGATGAGAGTACAGGTAGAGAGAGAGAGAGATGCAAAGCAGTACAGAGAGAGAGAGATGCAGCAGCACAGGTAGTAGGCAGCAGTACAGGTAGAGAGAAGAGAGAGATGCAGCAGATAGAGAGAGAGATGCAGCAGTACAGGTAGAGAGAGAGCAGCAGTACAGGCAGAGAGAGAGAGAGAGATGCAGCAGTACAGGTAGAGAGAGAGATGCAGCAGTACAGGTAGAGAGAGAGAGAGACGAGCAGTGCAGGTAGAGAGAGAGAGAGAGAGAGAGAGAGATGCAGCAGTACAGGTAGAGAGAGAGAGAGAGAGAGAGAGAGAGAGAGAGAGATGCAGCAGTACAGGTAGAGAGAGATGCAGCAGTACAGGTAGAGAGAGAGAGATGCAGCAGTACAGGTAGAGAGAGAGAGAGAGAGAGAGAGAGAGAGAGAGAGAGAGAGAGAGAGAGAGAGATGCAGCAGTACAGGTAGAGAGAGATGCAGAGAGAGAGAGATGCAGCAGTACAGGTAGAGAGAGATGCAGCAGTAGAGCAGAGAGAGAGAGAGAGAGATGCAGCAATACAGGTAGAGAGAGAGACAGGTAGAGAGAGAGATGCAGCAGTACAGGCAGAGAGAGATAGAGAGGCAGAGAGAGAGAGAGATGAGATGCAGTACAGGTAGAGAGAGAGAGATGCAGCAGTACAGGTAGAGAGAGAGAGAGAGAGATGCAGCAGTACAGGTAGAGAGAGAGATGCAGCAGTACAGGTAGAGAGAGAGAGATGCAGCAGTACAGGTAGAGAGAGAGATGCAGCAGTACAGGTAGAGAGAGATGCAGCAGTACAGGTAGAGAGAGAGATGCAGCAGTACAGGTAGAGAGAGATGCAGCAGTACAGGCAGAGAGAGAGAGATGCAGCAGTACAGGTAGAGAGAGAGATGCAGCAGTACAGGTAGAGAGAGATGCAGCAGTACAGGCAGAGAGAGAGATGCAGCAGTACAGGTAGAGAGAGATGCAGCAGTACAGGCAGAGAGAGAGAGAGATGCAGCAGTACAGAGAGAGAGAGAGAGAGAGAGAGAGAAAGAGAGAGAGAGATGCAGCAGTACAGGTAGAGAGAGAGATGCAGCAGTACAGGTAGAGAGAGATGCAGCAGTACAGGCAGAGAGAGAGATGAGCAGTACAGGTAGAGAGAGAGAGCAGAGAGAGAGAGAGATGAGCAGAAAGGCAGAGAGAGATGCAGCAGTACAGGTAGAGAGAGAGAGATGCAGCAGTACAGGTAGAGAGAGATGCAGCAGTACAGGTAGAGAGAGATGCAGCAGTACAGGCAGAGAGAGAGATGCAGCAGTACAGGTAGAGAGAGATGCAGCAGTACAGGCAGAGAGAGAGAGAGATGCAGCAGTACAGGTAGAGAGAGAGAGAGAGAGAGAGAGAGAGATGCAGCAGTACAGGTAGAGAGAGAGAGCAGAGGTAGAGAGAGATGCAGCAGTACAGGCAGAGAGAGAGAGAGATGCAACAGTACAGGTAGAGAGAGAGATGCAGCAGTAGAGAGAGAGAGAGATGCAGCAGTACAGGTAGAGAGAGAGAGATGCAGCAGTACAGGTAGAGAAAGAGAGAGATGCAGCAGTACATGCAGCAGTAGTAGAGAGAGAGAGTACAGGGAGAGAGAGATGCAGCAGTACAGGTAGAGAGAGAGAGCATCAGACAGGTAGAGAGAGAGATGCAGTACAGGTAGAGAGAGAGAGATGCAGCAGTACAGGTAGAGAGAGAGAGAGAGAGAGAGAGATGCAGCAGTACAGGTAGAGAGAGAGAGAGAGAGAGAGAGAGAGAGAGAGATGCAGCAGTACAGGTAGAGAGAGATGCAGCAGTACAGGTAGAGAGAGAGATGCATCAGTACAGGTAGAGAGAGAGAGAGCAGTAAGGTAGAGAGAGAGAGAGATGAGAGAGAGAGAGAGATGCAGCAGTACAGGTAGAGATGCAGCAGTACAGGTAGAGAGAGAGAGTACAGGTAGAGATGCAGCAGTACAGGTAGAGAAGAGAGAGAGAGATGCAGCAGTACAGGTAGAGAGATGCAGCAGTACAGGTAGAGAGAGATGCAGCAGTACAGGCAGAGAGAGATGCAGCAGTACAGGCAGAGAGAGAGAGAGATGCAGCAGTACAGGTAGAGAGAGATGCAGCAGTACAGGCAGAGAGAGAGAGAGAGAGATGCAGCAATACAGGTAGAGAGAGATGCAGCAGTACAGATAGAGAGAGAGAGATGCATCAGTACAGGTAGAGAGAGAGAGAGAGAGGTCAGCAGTACAGGTAGAGAGATGCAGCAGTACAGGCAGAGAGAGATTCAGCAGTACAGGTAGAGAGAGATGCAGCAGTACAGGCAGAGAGAGAGAGATGCAGCAGTACAGGTAGAGAGAGAGATGCAGCAGTACAGGTAGAGAGAGATGCACCAGAGGCAGAGAGAGAGATGCAGCAGTACAGGTAGAGAGAGATGCAGAGATATGCAGCAGTACAGAGAGAGAGAGAGAGAGAGAGCAGAGAGAGAAAGAGAGAGAGAGATGCAGCAGTTAGGTAGAGAGAGAGAGAGATGCAGCAGTACAGGTAGAGAGAGAGAGAGCAGCAGTACAGGTAGAGAGAGAGAGATGCAGCAGTACAGGTAGAGAGAGAGATGCAGCAGTACAGGTAGAGAGATGCAGCAGAGAGAGAGAGATGCAGCAGTACAGGTAGAGAGAGATGCAGCAGTACAGGTAGAGAGAGAGATGCAGCAGTACAGGTAGAGAGAGATGCAGCAGTACAGGCAGAGAGAGAGATGCAGCAGTACAGGTAGAGAGAGAGATGCAGCAGTACAGGCAGAGAGAGAGAGAGATGCAGCAGTACAGGTAGAGAGAGAGAGAGAGAGAGAGAGAGATGCAGTTGTACAGGTAGAGAGAGAGATGCAGCAGTACAGGTAGAGAGAGATGCAGCAGTACAGGCAGAGAGAGAGAGAGATGCAGCAGTACAGGTAGAGAGAGAGAGAGAGAGAGAGAGAGATGCAGCAAAATTAGAGAGAGATGTAACAGTACAGGTAGAGATAGAGAGAGAGAGAGAGATGCAGCAGTACAGGTAGAGAGAGAGAAAGAGAGAGAGAGCAGAGTAGAGAGAGAGAGATGCAGCAGTACAGGTAGAGAGAGAGAGAGATGCAGCAGTACAGGTAGAGAGAGAGATGCAGCAGTACAGGTAGAGAGAGAGAGAGAGAGAGAGAGAGAGAGAGAGAGAGAGAGAGAGAGAGAGAGAGAGATGCAGCAGTACAGGTAGAGAGAGAGAGATGCAGCAGACAGGTTGCCAGGTAGAGAAAGAGAGAGAGATGCAGCAGTACAGGTAGAAGAGAGAGATGCAAACAGTACAGGTAGAGAGAGAGAGAGAGAGATGCAGCAGTACAGGTAGAGAGAGAGAGATGCAGCAGTACAGGTAGAGAGAGAGAGAGCAGAGTAGAGGAGAGAGAGAGAGAGAGATGCAGCAGTACAGGTAGAGAGAGAGATGCAGCAATACAGGTAGAGAGAGAGAGATGCAGCAGTACAGGTAGAGAGAGAGAGATGCAGCAGTACAGGTAGAGAGAGAGAGAGACAGCAGTACAGAGAGAGAGAGAGAGAGCAGCAGTACAGGTAGAGAGAGAGAGATGCAGCAGTACAGGTAGAGAGAGAGAGAGATGCAGCAGTACAGGTAGAGAGAGAGAGATGCAGCAGTACAGGTAGAGAGAGAGAGATGCAGCAGTACAGGTAGAGAGAGAGAGATGCAGCAGTACAGGTAGAGAGAGAGAGATGCAGCAGTACAGGTAGAGAGAGAGATGCAGCAGTACAGGTAGAGAAAGAGAGAGAGAGATGCAGCAGTACAGGTAGAGAGAGAGAGAGAGATGCAGCAGTACAGGTAGAGAGAGATGCAGCAGTACAGGTAGAGAGAGAGAGATGCATCAGTACAGGTAGAGAGAGAGATGCAGCAGTACAGGTAGAGCGAGAGAGAGAGACGCAGCAGTGCAGGTAGAGAGAGAGAGAGAGAGAGATGCAGCAGTACAGGTAGAGAGAGAGAGAGAGAGAGAGAGAGAGAGAGAGAGAGAGATGCAGCAGTACAGGTAGAGAGAGATGCAGCAGTACAGGTAGAGAGAGAGAGATGCATCAGTACAGGTAGAGAGAGAGAGAAGCAGCAATACAGAGAGAGAGAGAGAGAGAGAGAGAGAAAGAGAGAGAGAGAGATGCAGCAGTACAGGTAGAGAGAGATGCAGCAGTACAGGTAGAGAGAGATGCAGCAGTACAGGTAGAGAGAGATGCAGCAGTACAGGCAGAGAGAGAGAGAGAGAGATGCAGCAATACAGGTAGAGAGAGATGCAGCAGTACAGGTAGAGAGAGATGCAGCAGTACAGGCAGAGAGAGATGCAGCAGTACAGGCAGAGAGAGAGAGAGAGAGATGCAGCAGTACAGTACAGGTACAGAGAGAGAGAGAGAGATGCAGCAATACAGGTAGAGAGAGATGCAGCAGTACAGATAGAGAGAGAGAGAGAGTACAGGTAGAGAGAGAGATGCAGTACAGGTAGAGAGAGATGCAGCAGTACAGGTAGAGAGAGAGATGCAGCAGTACAGGTAGAGAGATGCAGCAGTACAGGCAGAGAGAGAGAGATGCAGCAGTACAGGTAGAGAGAGATGCAGCAGTACAGGTAGAGAGATGCAGCAGTACAGGCAGAGAGAGATGCAGCAGGAGAGAGATGCAGCAGGGCAGAGAGAGAGAGAGATGCAGCAGTACAGAGAGAGAGAGAGAGAGACAGAGAGAGAGAAAGAGAGAGAGAGAGAGATGCAGCAGTACAGGTAGAGAGAGAGATGCAGCAGTACAGGTAGAGAGAGATGCAGCAGTACAGGCAGAGAGAGATGAGCAGACAGGTAGAGAGAGAGATGCAGCAGTACAGGTAGAGAGAGATGCAGCAGTACAGGCAGAGAGAGATGCAGCAGTACAGGCAGAGAGAGAGAGAGAGAGATGCAGCAGTACAGGTAGAGAGAGATGCAGCAGTACAGGTAGAGAGAGATGCAGCAGTACAGGCAGAGAGAGATGCAGCAGTACAGGCAGCAGTAGGCAGAGAGAGATGCAGCAGTACAGGTAGAGAGAGAGAGAGAGCAGTACAGGTACAGAGAGAGATGCAGCAGTACAGGTAGAGAGAGATGCAGCAGTACAGGCAGAGAGAGAGAGAGATGCAGCAGTACAGGTAGAGAGAGAGAGAGAGAGAGAGAGATGCAGTTGTACAGATAGAGAGAGATGTAACAGTACAGGTAGAGATAGAGAGAGAGAGAGAGAGATGCAGCAGTACAGAGAGAGAGAGAGAAAGAGAGAGAGAGAGAGAGAGCGAGAGAGAGAGAGATGCAGCAGTACAGGTAGAGAGAGAGATGCAGCAGTACAGGTAGAGAGAGAGAGAGAGATGCAGCAGTACAGGTAGAGAGAGAGAGAGAGAGCAGCAGTAGAGAGTAGAGAGAGAGAGAGAGAGAGAGAGATGCAGCAGTACAGGAGAGAGAGAGATGCAGCAGTACAGGTAGAGAGAGAGATGCAGCAGAGAGAGAGAGAGAGAGAGCAGGTAGAGAGAGAGAGATGCAGCAGTACAGGTAGAGAGAGAGAGAGAGATGCAGCAGTACAGGTAGAGAGAGATGCAGCAGTACAGGTAGAGAGAGAGAGAGAGAGAGAGAGAGACAGGTAGAGAGAGAGAGAGATGCAGCAGTACAGGTAGAGAGAGAGAGATGCAGCAGTAGAGAGAGAGAGATGCAGACAGGTAGAGAGAGAGAGATGCAGCAGTACAGGTAGAGAGAGAGATGCAGCAGTACAGGTAGAGAGAGAGAGAAGCAGAGAGAGAGAGAGAGAGAGAGAGAGAGAGAGAGAGAGAGAGATGCAGCAGTAGGTAGAGAGAGAGAGAAGCAGCAGTACAGGTAGAGAGAGAGAGAGATGCAGCAGTACAGGTAGAGAGAGAGAAAGAGATGCAGCAGTACAGGTAGAGAGAGAGAGAGATGCAGAGAGAGAGAGAGAGAAGCAGCAGCAGAGAGAGAGAGAGAGAGAGAGAGAGAGCGAGAGAGAGAGAGATGCAGCAGTACAGGTAGAGAGAGAGAGAAGCAGCAGTACAGAGAGAGAGAGAGAGAGAGAGAGAGAGAGAGCGAGAGAGAGAGAGATGCAGCAGTACAGGTAGAGAGAGAGAGAAGCAGCAGTACAGAGAGAGAGAGAGAGAGAGAGAGAGAGAGAGCGAGAGAGAGAGAGATGCAGCAGTACAGGTAGAGAGAGAAAGAGATGCAGCAGTACAGGTAGAGAGAGAGAGAGATGCAGCAGTACCGGTAGAAAACCGAAGAAAATTAACAATAATGACAAATGGTTTGATGAAGAAGGCAAAAATCTAAGAAAGAAATTGAGAAACCTGTCCAACCAAAAACATAGAGACACGGAAAACCTGAGTCTACGCCTTCACTATGGTGAATCACTAAAACAATACAGAAATACACTACGGAAAAAGAAGGAACAGCATGTCAGAAATCAGCTCAATGTAATTGAAGAATCCATAGACTCTAACCACTTATGGGAAAAATGGAAAACACTAAACAAACAACAACACGAAGAATTATCTATCCAAAATGGAGATGTATGGGGAAACCACTTCTCCAATCTTTTTGGCTCTATAACAAAGAATAAAGAGCAAAAACATATACATGATCAAATACAGATCTTAAAATCAACTATTAAAGACTATCAGAACCCACTGGATTCTCCAATTACATTGAATGAGTTACAGGACAAAATAAAAACCCTCCAACCCAAAAAGGCCTGTGGTGTTGATGGTATCATCAATGAAATGATGAAATATACAGACAACAAATTCCAATTGACTATACTAAAACTCTTTAACATCATCCTTAGCTCTGGCATCTTCCCCAATATTTGGAACCAAGGACTGATCACCCCAATCCACAAAAGTGGAGACAAATTTGACCCCAATAACTACCGTGGAATATGCGTCAACAGTAACCTTGGGAAAATCCTCTGCATTATCATTAATTAACAGCAGACTCGTACATTTCCTCAATGAAAACAATGTACTGAGCAAATGTCAAATTGGCTTTTTACCAAATTACCGTACAACACACCATGTATTCACCCTGCACACCCTAATTGACAACCAAACAAACCAAAACAAAGGCAAAGTCTTCTCATGCTTTGTTGATTTCAAAAAAGCCTTCGACTCAATTTGGCATGAGGGTCTGCTATACAAACTGATGGAAAGTGGTGTTGGGGGTAAAACATACGGCATTATAAAATCCATGTACACAAACAACAAGTGTGCGGTTAAAATTGGCAAAAAACAGACACATTTCTTCACACAGGGTCGTGGGGTTAGACAGGGATGCAGCTTAAGCCCCACCCTCTTCAACATATAAATCAACGAATTGGCGCGGGCACTAGAAAAGTCTGCAGCACCCGGCCTCACCCTGCTAGAATCCGAAGTCAAATGTCAGCTGTTTGCTGATGATCTGGTGCTTCTGTCACCAACCAAGGAGGGCCTACAGCAGCACCTAGATCTTATGCACAGATTCTGTCAGACCTGGGCCCTGACAGTAAATCTCAGTAAGACCAAAATAATGGTGTTCCAAAAAAGGTCCAGTCACCAGGACCACAAATACAAATTCCATCTAGACACTGTTGCCCTAGAGCACACAAAAAACTATACATACCTTGGCCTAAACATCAGCGCCACAGGTAACTTCCACAAAGCTGTGAACGATCTGAGAGACAAGGTAAGAAGGACATTCTATGCCATCAAAAGGAACATACATTTCAACATACCAATTAGGATTTGGCTAAAAATACTTGAATCAGTCATAGAGCCCATTGCCCTTTATGGTTGTGAGGTCTGGGGTCCGCTCACCAACCAAGACTTCACAAAATGGGACAAACACCAAATTGAGACTCTGCACGCAGAATTCTGCAAAAATATCCTCAGTGTACAACGTAGAACACCAAATAATGCATGCAGAGCAGAATTAGGCCGATACCCACTAATGATCAAAATCCAGAAAAGAGCCGTTAAATTCTATAACCACCTAAAAGGAAGCGATTCCCAAACCTTCCATAACAAAGCCATCACCTACAGAGAGATGAACCTGGAGAAGAGTCCCCTAAGCAAGCTGGTCCAGGGCCCCGTTCACAAACACAAACACACCCTACAGAGCCCCAGGACAACAGCACAATTAGACCCAACCAAATCATGAGAAAACAAAATGATAATTACTTGACACATTGGTAAGAATTAACAAAAAAACAGAGCAAACTAGAATGTTATTTGGCCCTACACAGAGAGTACACAGCGGCAGAATACCTGACCACTGTGACTGACCCAAAATTAAGGAAAGCTTTGACTATGTAGACTCAGTGAGCATAGCCTTGCTATTGAGAAAGGCCACCGTAGGCAGACATGGCTCTCAAGAGAAGACAGGCTATGTGCTCACTTCCCACAAAATGAGGTGGAAACTGAGCTGCACTTCCTAACCTCCTGCCCAATGTATGACCATATTAGAGAGACATATTTCCCTCAGATTACACAGATTCACAAAGAATTCGAAAACAAATCCAATTTTGATAAACTCCCATATCTACTGCGTGAAATTCCACAGTGTGCCATCACAGCAGCAAGATTTGTGACCTGTTGCCACGAGAAAAGGGCAACCAGTGAAGAACAAACACCATTATAAATACAACCCATATTTATGCTTATTCATTTTATCTTGTGTCCTTTATTTATTTATTTTATTTTTTTTTACCTTTATTTAACTAGGCAAGTCAGTTAAGAACAAATTCTTATTTTCAATGACGGCCTAGGAACAGTGCCTGTTCAGGGGCAGAACGACAGATTTGTACCTTGTCAGCTCGGGGATTCGAACTTGCAACCTTTCGGTTACTAGTCCAACGCTCTAACCACTAGGCTACCCTGCCACCCCTTTAACCATTTGTACATTGTTAAAACACTGTATATATATAATATGACATTTGTAATGTCTTTATTGTTTTGAAACTTCTCTATGTGTAATGTTTGCTGTTAATTTTTATTGTTTATTTCACTTTATATATTCACTTTATATATTATCTACCTCACTTGCTTTGGCAATGTAAACACATGTTTCCCATGCCAATAAAGCCCTTGAATTGAATTGAATTGAATTGAGAGAGAGAGAGATGCAGCAGTACAGGTAGAGAGAGAGAGAGAGAGAGAGAGAGAGAGAGAGATGCAGCAGTACATGTAGAGAGAGAGAGAGATGCAGCAGTACAGGTAGAGAGAGAGAGAGATGCAGCAGTACAGGTAGAGAGAGAGAGAGAGAGAGAGAGAGAGAGATGCAGCAGTACAGGTAGAGAGAGAGAGAGAGAGATGCAGCAGTACAGGTAGAGAGAGAGAGAGAGAGATGCAGCAGTACAGGTAGAGAGAGAGAGAGATGCAGCAGTACAGGTAGAGAGAGAGAGAGAGAGAGAGAGAGAGAGAGAGAGAGAGAGATGCAGCAGTACAGGTAGAGAGAGAGAGAGAGATGCAGTACAGGTAGAGAGAGAGAGAGAGAGAGAGAGAGAGAGAGAGAGAGAGAGATGCAGCAGTACAGGTAGAGAGAGAGAGAGAGATGCAGCAGTACAGGTAGAGAGAGAGAGAGAGATGCAGCAGTACAGGTAGAGAGAGAGAGAGAGAGAGAGAGAGAGATGCAGCAGTACAGGTAGAGAGAGAGAGAGAGAGAGAGAGAGAGAGAGAGAGAGAGAGAGAGAGAGAGAGAGAGAGAGAGAGAGAGAGAGAGAGATGCAGCAGTACATGTAGAGAGAGAGAGGGGTGCAGCAGTACAGGTAGAGAGAGGGAGAGAGAGAGAGAGAGAGAGAGAGAGAGATGCAGCAGTACAGGTAGAGAGAGAGAGAGAGATGCAGCAGTACAGGTAGAGAGAGAGAGAGAGAGAGAGAGATGCAGCAGTACAGGTAGAGAGAGAGAGAGAGAGAGAGAGAGAGAGAGAGAGAGAGAGAGAGAGAGAGAGAGAGAGAGAGATGCAGCAGTACATGTAGAGAGAGAGAGGGGTGCAGCAGTACAGGTAGAGAGAGGGAGAGAGAGAGAGAGAGAGAGATATGCAGCAGTACAGGTAGAGAGAGAGAGAGATGCAGCAGTACAGGTAGAGAGAGAGATGCAGCAGTACAGGTAGATAGAGAGAGAGATGCAGCAGTACAGGTATAGAGAGAGAGAGATGCAGCAGTACAGGTATAGAGAGAGAGAGAGAGATGCAGCAGTACAGGTAGAGAGAGAGAGAGAGATGCAGCAGTACAGGTATAGAGAGAGAGATGCAGCAGTACAGGTAGAGAGAGAGAGAGAGAGAGAGAGAGAGAGAGAGAGAGAGAGAGAGAGAGAGATGCAGCAGTACAGGTAGAGAGAGAGAGAGATGCAGCAGTACAGGTATAGAGAGAGAGAGAGATGCAGCAGTACAGGTAGAGAGAGAGAGATGCAGCAGTACAGGTAGAGAGAGAGAGAGAGAGATGCAGCAGTACAGGTATAGAGAGAGAGAGAGAGATGCAGCAGTACAGGTAGAGAGAGAGAGATGCAGCAGTACAGGTATAGAGAGAGAGAGATGCAGCAGTACAGGTAGAGAGAGAGAGAGAGATGCAGCAGTACAGGTAGAGAGAGAGAGATGCAGCAGTACAGGTATAGAGAGAGAGAGATGCAGCAGTACAGGTAGAGAGAGAGAGAGAGAGATGCAGCAGTACAGGTATAGAGAGAGAGAGAGATGCAGCAGTACAGGTAGAGAGAGAGAGATGCAGCAGTACAGGTAGAGAGAGAGAGAGAGATGCAGCAGTACAGGTAGAGAGAGAGAGATGCAGCAGTACAGGTATAGAGAGAGAGAGATGCAGCAGTACAGGTAGAGAGAGAGAGAGAAGACAGGCTATATGCTCACTGCCCACAAAATGAGGTGGAAACTGAACTGCACTTCCTAACCTCCTGCCCAAAGTATGACCATATTAGAGAGACATATTTCCCTCAGATTACACAGATCCACAAAGAATTTGAAAACAAATCCAATTTTGATAAACTCCCATATCTACTGGGTGAAATTCCACAGTGTGCCATTACAGCAGCAAGATTTGTGACCTGTTGCCATGAGAAAAGGGCAACCAGTGAAGAACAAACACCACTGTAAATACAACCCATATTTATGCTTATTTATTTTATCTTGTGTCCTTTAACCATTTGTATATTGTTAAAACACTGTAAAAATATACAGAGAGAGAGAGAGAGAGATGCAGCAGTACAAGTAGAGAGAGAGAGAGATGCAGCAGTACAGGTAGAGAGAGATGCAGCAGTACAGGTAGAGAGAGAGAGAGATGCAACAGTACAGGTAGAGAGAGAGAGATGCAGCAGTACAGGTAGAGAGAGAGAGATGCAGCAGTACAGGTAGAGAGAGAGAGATGCAGCAGTATAGGTAGAGAGAGAGAGCTGATGAGAGACAAGGCAAGAATGGCATTCTATGCCATCAAAAGGAACATAAATTTCAACATACCAATTAGGATTTGGCTAAAAAATACTTGAATCAGTCATAGAGCCCATTGCCCTTTATGGTTGTGAGGTCTGCGGTCCGCTCACCAACCAAGACTTCACAAAATGGGAAAAACACCAAATTGAGACTCTGCACGCAAAATTCTGCAAAAATATCCTCAGTGTACAACGTAGAACACCAAATAATGCATGCAGAGCAGAATTAGGCCGATACCCACTAATGATCAAAATCCAGAAAAGAGCCGTTAAATTCTATAACCACTTAAAAGGAAGCGATTCCCAAACCTTCCACAACAAAGCCATCACCTACAGAGAGATGAACCTGGAGAAGAGTCCCCTAAGCAAGCTGGTCCTGGGGCTCTGTTCACAAACACAAACACACCCTACAGAGCCCCAGGACAACAGCACAATTAGACCCAACCAAATCATGAGAAAACAAAATGAGAGAGAGAGAGATGCAGCAGTACAGGTAGAAAGAGAGAGAGATGCAGCAGTACAGGTAGAGAGAGAGATGAAGCAGTACAAGTAGAGAGAGAGAGAGAGAGAGAGAGATGCAGCAGTACAACTAGATAGAGAGAAAGAGACAGAGACAGAGACAGAGAGAGAGATAGTGAATGAGAGAGGATGACACAGGGAGCTAGAGAAGTGGTGGTAAGGGAGAGGAAAAGCGTAGAGCCAGCATACAGAACTGTACACTATGAACTGAGAGTAAACAGACAAACAACCTTGTGGTATTGTGTTGGAAGATTAAGTGCAGTAGTTTTTCTCCCTCTCAGGTGCAGGATTGCAGGATTCCTCCATGGTGCATGAGAGTGTCAGTCTGTCTGCATATTGAATTTCTCCCAGCACCATGTCTACTACAGATAGGGACAATCCCGGCTGACTCTCGTCCTTGACGTGACCCATCTTTTTGGCATTCGATCAGCACCGCACACACACACACACACATGGACGCAAGCACACACTCATACAGACACACGCGTGCGCACACACAGAAGCACAGATGCACACACATACTCACACGCACGCACACACACACACACACACACACACACACACACACACACACACACACACACACACACACACACACACACACACACACACACACACACACACACACACACACACACACACACACACACACACACACGCACAGCCATCTCTCTGTCCAAACATCCATAGTCCACAGCATATGTCCTCATCAGGACTAAACACAGCCTGAGGACCAGATTTAATATTCCCTTTCCCAAGTTAAAAGGTTTTCACCTGTTAGACAATGCAACTCTCAGAGGAGAAATATACACAACCTGAGCTAAACCATTCTTTCTTTCTGAATACTTTATACCTTTATTTTCCACCCTGTTTAAGGCTCCCTAGACAATAGTAGCTACTATTTTTGCACTAAGACTATAGCAAACACCAAACACTCAACCTGGCCCATAGTCCTCCATGTCCATCCAAAGACACTCTGTGCTTTCTTCCGACGAACTCCTCCTGCTTTGTGTGTCATCTCTGAAAACGCTCCAGGGTCATTTTCCACAGGCCCCACGAGACATTCATTACATGATTTGTATTCTGTTGACTTTTACATGCACCCCTTTGTAATTGCACTTGCTGGCGGAGCAAGAACTTATGAACCGTCGACCGATTGAAGCGCCAGTCAGCGCATTAGCCTGTAGAGAGTCTGTTCAGTCTACATCTATTTCCCGTTGCCCTTGACGATCAAAGAAAAACGTTGGGAGAAAGAAAAGTTTTGAAAGCATGGGGCGTCAAGGAGGATAACAGGCAACGGTATGAATAATGAATTACGCAACAATAATCAGTTGAACAGAAGCTCGGTTTGAAAAGGGAGGGACAAATTGAAAAGGGAGAAGGAGCGAGGCAAAGAGCGAGAGATGGAGCAGCAAAAAATAAAGAGGTAGTCACTCAGAGCGAGAGGGGCGACTCCCGACGAGGGGTTGTCTACAAAGGGAGATGTCGAGAGAGAGCAGCAGTGGTAGAAGAGATAGAGAAGAGAGACATTTGAGTGGAGACACAGGGAGAAAGCTTCCTTTCTGAGAGAGACCGATGGAAGCAACGGAAGGCAGGGAGGACGGAGTAGGAAAGCTGGAGGAGAGAAGAGATAGAGAAAAGGCAAACCTGCATAATTAACAGCGGCATGCTGCAGCCAATTAAATATTTACAGAGGCACTTCTCTCCGACACCTTGATGATGAAGAGAGGCAGCCCAAGGATTATCAGATGGTTGGAGCCCGGGGCGGGAGAGGATTAAACATTAACCGCCAGATAGATCCCTTTTCTTCCCCGTCTGATCCCATTAACTCTGGCTGGCCCAGCTCTTACCTCAGCGACTGGTTTTCTCCTCCCCACCCCTCATGCCCCTGACAGCCAGGCTCCTAGCTACCTGCCCCATGCTCCCCCCAAAAGACCCAGCCCCCCACACTTTCCTCTCCACCTCTCACGCCCCTGACAGCCAATCTCACCAGCCTCCTACTGGCTCCACCACTCCTCCACTACCTGTCAGGCCCCAGCATGGCGAGAGCAGCAGCTAAGAGTGATGGGCAGCAGACGAGCACCACCTGGACACCTCTCACACGGCACAACAAGATGGATACAGGTAGCCTGCTCTCCCGAATGACTAGGTTGAAATGGATGTGGGCAGGATTTTAGCTGATTTTAGCTGAAATCTAAGAAACGTCAGGGAAGTTGTAGCGAATAGATGATTTTGAATTTGTGCTGCATCATGTTTTTGCCAAGGTGTTTATTCAATCTGAAGGCTGAATCATTTAGTAGGACAATTATGGGTATACATGAATATGAATGAATGAATGTATGAATGACTGAATGTATGAACATGTATGAATCATCAGATGTGAAGAAGACATTGTATTCAAGCTCGTTCTTTCTTTCTCTTTAAAATGTCAGTGGTCATTTCGGTTACAGATTCTGAAGGTCGGACAAAGTGTTGTCTTCAGAACGCAATTCATCGACAAATTGTTTTCAGCAACTGCCAGAATATCCTCAAAGACCCACCATCGAAACCGTCAGCTTGATTTGACTATTTAGATCAGACTCGTGGTGATTCTCTGGCCTCAGCCAAAAGAGTTGACATCTGCCCCTTTTCGACTGTACATGTGCTGCATCCACACTTCTTCATCCACTCCCCCACCCTTCCCTACCTCCATCCCTCCCTCCCTCTCTCTAATCCCTCTCCACACAACAGCCCATAGAGCACTGCAGAGTGCACACAGCCATACAGCTCTCAATCTGCAGAGTGGTACGACTTCAATAGGCGGCCACAGATCTTTACCATTGAATCCTCCGGAGAAAAACCAAGTGTTAACTCCTGGGACGACGCTTCCAGAGCGGTATTTTACCCCATTTTCCTTGGACTGGAGCCTAAACCCCTTAGCACATTGAAATCGATAGGGTAGTTAAACTGTTACTTCCCTCCCCCAGACAACCACACACCCACCACGCACCAGCCCCATTTCGAAGACCAAGTGGAATACTGTCAATAAACCCTTAACACAGGTAATTTGACAGATTTGTGGGTGAAGTGCTGCCATCAACGTAAAGGCCTAAAATAGTCCTTCTCACTGACAAGATGGCTGGCTGTAAAGCCTGTTTCCCTTGACAAGGTAGGGATAAAAAAACTCTCCACCGGTATGTCTGGAATATCATACAGCCAGACATCTTTTGGATCCTGAGTGGCGCAGCGGTCTAAGAGGCGTCACTACAGACCAGGGTTCGATTTCCGGGCTGTATCATAACCGGCCTTGATTGGATGTCCCATAGGGCGGTGCACAATTGGCACAGTGTCGTCCGGGTTAGGTGAGGGTTTGGCCAGGGGTAGGCCGTCATTGTAAATAAGATTTTTTTTAAACTGACACGCCTAGAGGTTAAATATTTTTTTTATCATAATGTAAATGTGGGCTGTGTAGACACAGTTCTCTTCCTATCTGGAAAATGTATGTATTTCAACCCAATCCTTTGGAGTTGAGGCTGTATAAACATTATGTCGCCCTAGGCAAAACAGAAGTGCTAGCCGCCAACGTATCTCTGATCTTACAGATTCACATACACAACTATAAATTCAGCAAAAATAGAAACGTCCTCTCACTGTCAACTGCGTTTCTTTTCAGCAAACTTAACATGTGTAAATATTTGTATGAACATAACAAGATTCAACAACTGAGATATAAACTGAACAAGTTCCACAGACATGTGACTAACAGAAATGGAATAATGTGTCCCTGAACAAAGGGGGGGTCAAAGTCAAAAGTAACAGTCAGTATCTGGTGTGGCCACCAGCTGCATTAAGTACTGCAGTGCATTTCCTCTTCATGGACTGCACCAAATTTGCCCGTTCTTGCTGTGAGATGTTACCCCACTCTTCCACCAAGGCACTTGCAAGTTCTCAGACATTTATGGAGCGAATGGCCCTAGCCCTCACCCTCCGATCCAACAGGTCCCAGATGTGCTCAATGGGATTGAGATCTTCGCTGGCCATGGCAGAACACTGACATTCCTGTCTTGCAGGAAATCACGTGCAGAACGAGCAGTATGGCTGGTGGCATTGTCATGCTGGAGGGTCATGTCAGGATGAGCCTGCAGGAAGGGTACCACATGAGGGAGGAGGATGTCTTCCCTGTAACGCACAGTGTTGAGATTACCTACAATGACAACAAGCTCAGTCCAATGATGCTGTGACACACCGCCCCAGACCATGACGGACCCTCCACCTCCAAATCTATCTGGCTCCAGAGTACAGACCTCGGTATAACGCTAATTCCTTCGACGATAAACGCGAATCCGACCATCACCCCTGGTGAGACAAAACCGCGACTCGTCAGTGAAGAGCACTTTTTGCCAGTCCTGTCTGGTCCAGCGATGGTGGTTTTGTGCCCATAGGCAACGTTGTTGCCGGTGATGTCTGGTGAGGACCTGTCTTATACAACAGGCCTACAAGCCCTCAGTCCAGCCTCTCTCAGCCTATTGCAGACAGTCTGAACACTGATGGAGGAATTGTGCGTTCCTGGTGTAACGCAGTTGTTGCTGCCATCCTTTACCTGTCCCGCAGGTGTGATTTTCGGATGTACCGATCCTGTGCAGGTGTTGTTACACGTGGCCTGCCACTGCGAAGATGATCAGCTGTCTGTCCTGTCTCCCTGAAGTGCTGTCTTAGGCGTCTCACAGTATGGACATTGCAATTTATTGCCCCTCATGCCTCCTTGCAGCATGCCTAAGGCACGTTCACGCAGATGAGCAGGGACCCTGGGCATCTTTCTTTTGGTGTTTTTCAGAGTCAGTAGAAAGGCCTCTTTAGTGTCCTAAGTTTTCATAATTGTGACCTTAATTGACTACCTTCTGTAAGCTGTTAGTGTCTTAACGACCGTTCCACAGGTGTGTGTTCATTAATTGTTTATGGTTCATTGAACAAGCATGGGAAACACTGTTTAAACCCTTTACAATGAAGATCTGTGAAGTTATTTAGATTTTTATGAATTATCTTTGAAAGACAGGGTCCTGAAAAAGGGACGTTTCTTTTTTTGCTGAGTTTAGTACTGTGCGCCTACCATAGCCTGTTCTAGACTTTGGGACTGTGAAGAGACCTCTGGTGGCATGTCTTGTGGGGTATGCGTGGGTGTCCAAGCTGTTTCCAAGTATTCTAATGTTAGCTCTCTGTGTATCATTGAGGGCCAGCCATGCTGCCCTGTTCTGAGCCAATTACAATTTTCCTAAATCCCTCTTTGTGGCAACTGACCACACGACTGAACATTAGTCTAGGTGCGACAAATCTAGGGCCTGTAGGACCTGCCTTGTTGATAGTGTTGTTAAGAAGGCAGAGCAGCCTTAGCTACTGTTGCGGAGTTTATGTACAGAGCTGAGTACTTCACGTTCTCAAGCTCTTTTCCATCCTTCAAACACATGCCACGTGTTACTTGTGTGCTTTCTAATACTCAGACATTCGACAGCAGTTGCATTAATTAAAAGACAGAAAATCTACACTGATTACAAATAGACAAAAGAGAGTTGTAGCTTGAGAGTGGGAAATTGACAGTGTTGATAATCCAATTCCCTAAAAAAAGCAATTAAGCACATTGAGCGATTGACAACATCTAACATCTGTTCAATAGATGCGAGAAATGGCCAGAAATGTTGCCTGTGTCCAAAAATGTCTGTGGCCAAAATTGTTCTCTGTGGTCAGAATTGTTGTCTATAGTCAGAATTGTTGTCTGTTGTCAGAATTGTTGTCTTTGGTCATAATTGTTGTCTGTGACCAGAATTGTTGTCTGTGACCAGAATTGTTGTCTGTGACCAGAATAGATCCATGATGTGTTTTAATAGTTTGTTGCTGCATTGGACCAAAGCCCTACCTCTCTCTCATTCTATCTTTATAGCAATAGCATCTGCAGAATAGTAGCTGGTATGGAATTAAGTGTTGCGTGATCCAAGTTTCACACTAGACGGATTATGAAATATATACACACACGCTGGTTTCCAGCAATCGACATGGCATAGATAAAGTGCTGAGAATTCATTAGCAAATTACATTTTTAACAAAATCTGAATTCAATTTAGTGCTTGGCTAAAATATCTAATTTGGCTTTTGTTTAGTTTTTGCATGCATGAGCCCTATAGCAGTTCACAACAGACTAAGCTTACAAATTTTGCTCCCTGTTCATTTTCTGCTCGATAATGACATATTTCGTCTTGAGTATGCAAATATTTTAGATATGCTCAAACATACAGTATAATTAGGCTAGTTAATTGTGATTACTGGAATGAAGGAAATTAGTCTCAAGCTGCAGCACTAATTAAAAACATAAAACAAGGTACCATGACGTTTCCTTTCTCTTAACAATTACTTAACGGGACCAGGAAGACACAACATTTATCAGAGTAACTAGGAGGAGGGGGGGAGGGCATATTTCTGACCATCTAAAACTAATTTCTTGCATTTCTACACAATCCAATATGTTGTGTCTATTAAGAACAACAAGAAGTAAGTAAACACGGCCCAGCATAATCAAGGTAAGATGTCGTTATTAAATGATCAAATGTTTAAGTGATTGATAAGCCTGAACTAGATCAAAGGTTATTAATAATTAACATTGTGTTGCACCTTCAACCAATAGCCTAACAAATGAACAATTTACTTATTTCCTTTTATGAACTGTAACTCAGCAAACCTTTGAAATTGTTGCATATTGCATTTATATTTTTGTTCAGTATAATTCATATCATAGGCCTAATAGTACTGTAGAGCTATTTTTACTTGCATACAATATAGTTGGATCACCCTGTCCTGTCCCTAGAGGTCCACGGCCCTGTAGCGCCCCAACCCAACACACCCCACTCAGCTTTAGGGTCTTAGTGAAACATTCATTATTGTTTTCAGGTGTGTTAGGCCAAGGCCAGAGGGACAACCCATAGGACGGCAGAACCCCAGGGCCAGTACTGAGCAGACCAACAGCTAGGGATTGTCAAAGGTATCTCCTCTGACGTGGGCATGTTTTCAACATAGACTTATTTTGTCGTGCCTTATTCCATATAAGGCATCCAGGCCTTATGAGAGTTGCCTAGTATACCTTTAATCTTGTAATAAATCAAATCCAGCGATAGATGACTTGACATTTCTGACATCCATTTCTGACATCCAACACTGTGGCATTGTGGGAGGATAACCAACCTTCCAATAAATGGCAATGCATATCTTAGCCGCTTTAAATGCTTGGTTACACAGCTTCTTCTGATAACAGTCTCTATTATCAACATTTCCAAGCAAACAAAAACATGGAGGATCTGTCGATGTGTTGAGATAAAAGTGTTTTACACCTCCAGCAGAGGAATTACATTTATGTTTCACTGGCATATAGGATGTTTTCTATGGATGGTCTTAAACAACAGTGATGTATGTCTGAGATGACATGAACATGACTGGGCATTCAAACACATCCATTCTTCATCATCAACAGCTTCTACCAGGTCTTCCTCACATTTTTGTTTGACATGTTTCGTGTCGATGGGGAAAAGCCGGTATCAACCCTTAATACGGTTTGGAAATCAACTTCGGAGGTTTGTCAGGCGGCCTTAAAATAGGTTCAATCTTCGAGAAGAATCTGTCTCGTTCTATCTGCAAAGATTCACCGCAGCTCCGTCACAGATCTTCCCCGGCTGCTAAGATGAAGCATGACAAAGAATCACCTAGTTGTACATTTATACATTAAATGATCCAAGAATAGAATCAATGGTTCAATCACCTGAAATGACCATTATTCCCAGATCCCAGAGTGTAGCGTTAAGATGCTGTCGTGTAGCTACTGTAGGTCTTACCCATCAATTCCAGATGGAACTTTGTATCATTCACTGAGATTGTTAATATACTGCAAAATTCACCCGAGCTCCGTAGACTGGTCTTCCCTGTCTGTCTGACCCTGCTGGGACACCGGTCACCATCTGATCCTGCTTAGACATGATGAGCATAATGTTGGGCACCATGAAGCCTGTAGAGCTGTTTATTACTGTGTTTGTTTGAAAAGTAGGGAATTAGCTAGGGAAGCTGACAGATCAATAACGTTACATTTTTATGCTGAATATTAAAAACTCACGTTGCACTGAAAAAATGTCAGAATATCCGCCTTCAATTTGTCTGCTGGTTTCATCATTTGATTCAGGTCTAGTGTGATTGAGGCAAAAAAGAATAGCAACTTTTGGACAGCTCTCTAACGATACATCAACTGGCGAAAGCTAGCCAAGTTCATTTACTTCTGTTGAAATGGGACAAAACAAAGGCTACAAAACCTTTTCATGCAAACAACAGCTGATAGATAGTGATATAGCTGTTATTACTATCTGACAGATACTGTAGCTAGAGCTGAACTGGCTGTGGTAAGTTAGCTACTAGCTAGTTAATTAATTCACCGAAGTCGAGAAGGGATGAAACATTAGATGTCAGTTACACTAGCTAATAGCTTAGCACTGGGATTAAACACTCGTTTAGTTTTTTTTTCTGTTAAGTTAAACAGCAGATACCTTGCCAGCTACATCAATCAAAAGTGTAGCCAGTTTCTGCTCTGCTTACTTTTACAACTCGGAAAATGAGCACAACACACTGACAGCAGCTGTCTCTGTTCAACTCTCCTATGCTGGTGCAGCCAGCCTTCCAGAAGCGTTGCCTTTCACACAGCCTGTCCGCCCGCTCTGTGTTGTCCATGCGGTTCTAAATTCAGAGGCTGAAAACTCCAAATAGTCTACCCGACTGTTCTTTGGCGTCCGCTTGGTCCTAAAGCACACTGTTGCACTTATAGTATCACATTGCAATGATAAAACTGGTGGGGGCACAAAAGTGCAATTTCAGAATGTGGGGGGACATGACCCCAGTCACCCGGTCCGTCCGTCCCCAGTGAAAGTTGCACCCCTGCATGTGCATGTATTGTGTGTGTGTGTGTGTGTGTGTGTGTGTGTGTGTGTGTGTGTGTGTGTGTGTGTGTGTGTGTGTGTGTGTGTGTGTGTGTGAGTTGAGGTGTTGTTCTTAGAGCAGCAGGTTGCACAGCCAGGAGTTGCAGAGTCATGCACCTCCGTGAGGAGAGTTGAGAGAATTGAGGGGAAGGAGGGAGAAAGGGTGGAGAGGTGAGGTAGAGGAAGGGAACCGAGGGGAATTGCCGGAGAAAGGGGCAAGAGCCCAGGAGTCAGCGCTGTCAGGATCATTCACGGCATTAGCACCACTTGGGCTAGGAACAAAATAGAATTACCTCGGGGAGCAGAAATCAGCTAATCAGCTTAGGAAGGAGCCCCTGGGGAAGACAGAGGGAGGAGGACGGGAGAGGGGGGGTGTATAGTGCACTGCACTGGCAGGCTGGCAGGTATCGGGGATGTGTGTGTGTGTGTGTGTGTGTGTGTGTGTGTGTGTGTGTGTGTGTGTGTGTGTGTGTGTGTGTGTGTGTGTGTGTGTGTGTGTGTGTGCACATAGGTGACTTGGATTCATCTGTACTGTGCATGCAGATATCCGTACATTTTAATGCTTGAACACAACGGTTCTGCCATTGTTATGTTACCACTGTTGGTCTGTTAGCCTAGCCACTCTGGCAGTGCTTTTGTGTTAGCTATGTTTGGCCAGAGCAGGGTGCTTTGGAGAGCCTGTATGACACGGCACTCACCTTCCACAAACACTTGTGTGGTCGGCTACCCAGCTCTGGCTTTCTTACAGTGCTCTCTTGACCTCAATTGCGCCCCGCTCTGACGTACCTTCCCTACCTCTTACCATCTCAATTGTTTAGCCATTACACAATTATACGGTGTCCATACTAGGATATCCTTGGTCTCAGCAGGACCTAATTTGGACCCCGTACACCCCCTTCTTTTCATGTGGAAGCAACAGAAGCTAAGGATCGCTCTCTCTCTCTCTCTCTCTCTCTCTCAACACAGCAGAAGGAAACAGAGTTCCTCCATTGTGTGGCTGGGATGAAACCCGATCATCTCGTTTGTCGTCGCAGCAAGCTGCTAGCTCGCTTACACAGAAGCCTCGCATGTTTGCCGGCGAACACACACACACACACACACACACACACACACACACACACACACACACACACACACACACACACACACACACACACTCTCTCTCTCTCTTCATCTCGCTGAGAAAAGAGGCCCTCTGAGTGAAACAAACCCTCTCGTAAAAACAGCCACCGCCAGCCTCTATGATGACGAATCTTGGTATTTCTTCTGAGAAGGAGGCAAGCGAGGAGCACTAGAACGCAATCGATGGAGAGCTATTTAATATTGACACTTTTCACCGAGCCAGGCTGAGAGCGTGAGAGGGTCTTGTGTAGGGAGAAATAGCTAAGGACTTGGAATAAAGCCAGTATTACTAGCCCCTGTCTTTTTGGACCCAAGTTATATTAACGTCTCATTGTCTGGATGACGAGGGAACAGGCAAGTATGGTTCCCGTATAAGAACAGCCTCGGTCTCAACAGGACCTTGTGGATTGTCACCTGAGGGAGGGGAAAACATTCCATTGATGGATTTGCCACAGATGATGCTAGATAAAGCTGTTGTTTTTCCCCCTGGGGGCTAAGGGGGTTTTAGCGACCTAGCCGAGGCAATGAAATATGTCATAAGTAATCAAATATAGTATTAATTAATTTGTCTTTCATTTATCTTCAAATGTCAGTTTTGTAGGTCTGTTTCTCTTCCCGAATTCAAATTTCTTTGGAACGTGTCCTAATAATGTGCATATTATGATGATGTTTCTTGAATCGGTTATTTAATCTCTTTGGTGAATGTTAAAATCGTAAACAAATCCAAGCCACCGAGCCGTTTGGTTTGGATTAATGCCTTGTCGGCGTGCACGGCTCAGAGAATTATCTCTGGCTCTCTACTCCCAATGGTACAGTGCCTTCGGAAAGTATTCATACCCCTTGACTTTTTTTTTTTTTTTTTTTTTTTTCCACATTTTGTTGTGTTACAGCTTGAATTTAAAATGGATTATATTGAGATTTTGCATCACATGCCTACACACAATACCGCATAATGTCAAAAATGTATTACAAATGAAAATCTGAAATGTTTTGAGTCAATAAGTACTCAACCCCTCTGTTACGGCAAGCCTAATTAAGTTCAGGGGTAAAAGTTTGCTTAAAAAGTCACATAATAAGTTGCACGGACTGCAATAATAGTGCTTAACATGATTTTTGAATGATTTTCGCATCTCTGTACTTCACACATACAATTATCTGTAAGGTCCCTCAGTTGAGCAGTGAATTTCAAACACAGATTCAACCACAAAGACCAAGAAGGGTTTCCAATGCTTTGCAAAGAAGGGCACCTATTGGTAGATGGGTAAAAATAAAAGCAGACATTGAATATCCCTTTGAGCATGGTGAAGTTATTAATTACACTTTGGATGGTTACAGAGTTTAATGGCTGTGATAGAAGAAAACTGAGGATGGATCAACAACATTGTAGTTACTCCACAATACTAACATGAATGACAGAGTAGAGTTAAAAGAAGGAAGCCTGTACAGAATAAAAATATTCCAAAACATGCATCCTGTTTGCAATAAGGCACTAAAGTAAAACTGTAAATTGGCAAAGAAATGAACTTCATGTCCTGAATACAAAGTGTTATGTTTGGGGCAAATCCAACACAACACATCACCGTGTACCACTCTTCATATTTTCAAGCATGGTGGTGGCTGTATCATGTTATGGGTATGCTTGTAATCGACAACGACTAGGGAGTTTTTTGGGTGGATGAAAAGAAACGGAATAGAGCTAAGCACAGGCAAAATCCTAGAGGAAAACCTGGTTAACAGTCTGCTTTCCACCAAATACTGAGAGACAAATTCACCTTTCAGCAGGACCATGACCTAAAACACAAGGCCAAATATCCACTTGAGTTGCTTACCAAGACCACATTGAATTTTCCTGAGTGGCCTAGTTACAGTTTTGACTTAAATCGGCTTGAAAATCTATGGCAAGACCCAAAAATGGCTGATCATATTACGATGTTTCTTAAATCGGTTATTCATCTCTTTGGTGAATGTTAAAATCGTAAACCAATCCAAGCCACCAGATGTAATTTAGCGTGCTGTCTGTCTCCTCCGAGCTGTTTGGTTTGGATTAATGCCTTGATCAACAACCAACTTGACAGAGCTTGAAGAATTAAAAAAAGAATCATGTGCAAATATTGAACATTCCGTTCTTCGAGACTTCCCCAGAAAGACTCACAGCTGTAACCGCTGTCAAAGGTGATCTGAACATGTATTGACTCACGGTTGTGAATACTTAGGTCAAATAGATATTTATGTATTTCATTTGCCAAACAAATGTAAAAACATGTTTTCCCTTTGTCATTATGGGGTATTGTGTGTAGGAAAAAAAGATGGAACCCATTTTGAATTCAGGCTGTAACACAACAAAATGTGGGGTATGAATAATTTCTGGAGGCATTGTATGTGTTAATATGAGAAGGATCTGTAAATAAGTAGCAAACTGCTCTGCCAGCAGTGTACAGCTGTGGCCAAAAGTTTTGAGAATGACACAAATATTAATTTCCACAAAGTTTGCTGCTTCAGTGTCTTTAGATATTTTTGTCAGAAGTTACTATGGAATACTGAAGTATAATTACAAGCATTTCATAAGTGTCAAAGGCTTTTATTGACAATTACATGAAGTTGATGCAAAGAGTCAGTATTTGCAGTGTTGACCCTTCTTTTTCAAGACCTCTGCAATCTGCCCTTGGCATGCTGTCAATTAACTTCAGGGCCACATCCTGACTGATGGCAGCCCATTCTTGCATAATCAATGCTGGGAGTTTGTCAGAATTTGTGGGTTTTTGTTTGTCTACCCGCCTCTTGAGGATTGACCACAAGTTCTCAATGGTATTAAGGTCTGGGGAGTTTCCTAGTGGTGTGGGGGCTGTGCTTTGGCAAAGTGGGTGGGGTTATATCCTTCCTGTTTGGCCCTGTCCGGGGGTGTCCTCGGATGGGGCCACAGTGTTTCCTGACCCCTCCTGTCTCAGCCTCCAGTATTTATGCTGCAGTAGTTTGTGTCGGGGGGCTAGGGTCAGTTTGTTATATCTGGAGTACTTCTCCTGTCCTATTCGGTGTCCTGTGTGAATTTAAGTGTGCTCTCTCTAATTCTCTCTTTCTCTCTTTCTCTCTCTCTCTGAGGACCTGAGCCCTAGGACCATGCCTCAGGACTACCTAACATGATGACTCCTTGCTGTCCCCAGTCCACCTGGCCGTGCTGCTGCTCCAGTTTCAACTGTTCTGCCTTATTATTATTGGACCATGCTGGTCATTTATGAACATTTGAACATCTTGGCCATGTTCTGTTATAATCTCCACCCGGCACAGCCAGAAGAGGACTGGCCACCCCACATAGCCTGGTTCCTCTCTAGGTTTCTTCCTAGGTTTTGGCCTTTCTAGGGAGTTTTTCCTAGCCACCGTACTTCTACACCTGCATTGCTTGCTGTTTGGGGTTTTAGGCTGGGTTTCTGTACAGCACTTTGAGATATCAGCTGATGTACGAAGGGCTATATAAATACATTTGATTTGAGTTGATTTGATTTCCTGGCCATGGACCCAAAATATCGATGTTATCTTACCCGAGCCACTTAGTTATTACTTTTGCCTTATGGAAAGGTGCTCCATCATGCTGGAAAAGGCATTGTTTGTCACCAAACTGTTCCTGGATGGTTGGGAGAAGTTGCTCTCGGAGGATGTGTTGGTACCATTCTTAATTCATGGCTGTGTTCTTAGGCAAAATTGTGAGTGAGCCCACTCCCTTGGCTGAGTAGCAACCCCACACATGAATGGTCTCAGGATGCTTTGCTGTTGGCAAGACACAGGACTGATGGTAGAGCTCACCTTGTCTTCTCTGGACAAGCTTTTTTTCCGGATGCCCCAAACCATCGGAAAATGACTTTACTCCGGTCCTCAGCAGTCCAATCTCTGTACCTTTTGCAGAATATCAGTCTGTCCTTCTTGCATTCTTTGCTGCCCTTCTTGACACCAGGCCATCCTCCAAAAGTCTTCGCCTCACCATGCGTGCAGATGCACTCACACCTGCCTGCTGCCATTCCTGAGCAAGCTCTGTACTGGTGGTGCCCCGATCCCGCAGCTGAATCAACTTTAGGAGACGGTCCTGGCGCTTGCTGGACTTTCTTGGGCACCCTAAAGCCTTTTTCACAACAATTGAACCAATCTCCTTGAAGTTCTTGATGATCCGATAAATGGTTGATTTAGGTGCAATCTTACTGGCAGCAATATCCTTGCCTGTGAAGCCCTTTTTGTGCAAAGCAATGATGACGGCACGTGTTTCCTTGCAGGTAACTATGTTTGACAGAGAAAGAACAATGATTCCAAGCACCACCCTCCTTTTTAAGCTTCCAGTCTGTTATTAGAACTCAATCAGCATGACAGAGTGATCTCCGGCCTTGTCCTCGTCAACACTCACACCTGTGTTAGCGAGAGAATCACTGACATGATGTCAACTGGTCCTTTTGTGGCAGGGCTGAAATGCAGTGGAAATGTTTCGGGGGGATTCCGTTCATTTGCATGGCAAAGAGGGACTGTGCAATTAACTGCAATTCATCTGATCACTCTTCATAACATTCTGGAGTATATGCAAATTGCCATCATACAAACTGAGGCAGCAGACTTTGTGAAAATTAACGTTTGTGTCATTCTCAAAGCTTTCTGGCCACGACTGTACTACACACACTGACACAGGCTCAGACGCAGAAATGTACACACACACACACACACACACACACACACAGGCAGACACACCCGTTGACAGCTGCTGTCCGTGTGCATATTG
This sequence comes from Oncorhynchus nerka, assembly GCF_034236695.1. Lineage (NCBI taxonomy): Eukaryota > Metazoa > Chordata > Actinopteri > Salmoniformes > Salmonidae > Oncorhynchus > Oncorhynchus nerka. The sequence continues at coordinate 23,519,624 of NC_088398.1, read as the reverse complement.
CACAGTTGCGATATTCATTTATTTTTCGGCAATCTTTACACGTTACAGTTCACAGCACACTAAAGGATGCAGAGGCATCAAACATGGCATACTTGTGAGACATGTGTCATTGAAATATGAATAACAGAACACACTGAAACTGCCCGACTTCATTGTCAAAGCCAAAGAGTGACAATAGGATCTTGAATCCCCCAGTTGATGCGTGTTCTTTTAAAATATATCTAGTCTAGATCATTTGCAAAAAGACAAACTATTATAAACTGTCATTATCATAGCTATCCTTTCTAAGTCTAATTTGTGAAGGTAAATGCAAAGGTAACCTCCCCATCCAGGATCATAGATACCTATAACAAGCATTACAATGCATTACAACCACATGATAGTGAAGTGTTACACAGGTACTTGTAAAGCTATTTATTTACCCATTCTAACATTGTTCCACAACAGCCTTCAACTTGACTTGACCTGGAAAAAACACAAATCCAACGTTAGTACCGGCCTCCTAAATGTTCCCGTACAAGTATCTAAACTACAAAAAATTGCCTGGTTGCCTGGTTCACGTAGTTTCCACCGCAAGCTGATTGAAATAACTTTTCATTTCGTGATGAGATGAAAGAAATATCCGAGGCGAAGCTCATTACTTTCATTTTCATACCTCTTCAGCCCCTTCTCACATCTTTTATATGCCGTAGTTCCATGTATTATCCCCAAAGCAATTTTCGGACATCTTTTTATGGAGGGACCTTCACTGAGTTCAAGTCCTTCCACGGTACCAAAAGGGGGCTTACTGGTGTTGAATGTAAATGTATCCTACTCCCTGCCAGGTGGATTTGTGTGTGTGTGTGTGTGTGTGTGTGTGTGTGTGTGTGTGTGTGTGTGTGTGTGTGTGTGTGTGTGTGTGTGTGTGTGTGTGTGTGTGTGTGTGTGTGTGAGAGAGTGTGTTTGTGCACATGCATGCATACGTATGTGTGTGTGCATGAGTTTGAGTGCAAGTGTGTGTGTGTTCCAAGTTCACAGAGTGTTTCCAGGAAGACAGGGAGGCCTCCAGTTCCTCTCTTCCTCTCTGAACTCATCACTGACACCACTACTGATCTCCACCCTCTAATTCACCAGCTTATCTGAGCACACAAGTTCCTACATTGCTCTCTCTCAGCCCCCCACCTCTCAGCCCACCACCTCTCAGCCCGCCACCTCTCAGCCCGCCACCTCTCAGCCCGCCACCTCTCAGCCCACCACCTCTCAGCCCACCACCTCTCAGCTCCCCAGAAAGTCTTGAGTCAGAGCCGGAGGAGAAAAGCGAAGGAGAAAGGGACAAAAGAGATCGTGGGAATAGGATTGGGGGAAAGGGGGAGGGTGAAAAAGAAAGAGTGAATAGACAGACACAGAGAGAGTAGGGATGTATGGATTCCCATGGCCAGAGACAAAGACAGAGTGAGAGAGAGACAGACAGGAAGTCTTTGATGGAGATGTTGTACAGACATGTCACACAAATCCAGATCTTTAGTCAGTCTCCAACAGGCTCAAAGCCCTAGCTCTGCCTCACAGAGCCCTCTTCTCCTCTCTGCTCCTCTCCCCTCCACTCCTTTCTGTCTCTATCTGACTCTCTATCTCTCCAGCTCTAGTCCCCTCTTCATTCCCCTCCTCTTTCCCACTCTCTTCTCTCTCTCTCTCTCTCTCCTCACTCTTCTCTTTTTCTCTCTTCCTCTCGCTCTCACTCACCTCTCCTCTCCTGCTCTTTCCTCTCTGCCTTCGCTCCTCTCCTCTCCCCCTCCCCTTTAGTTCCCTCTCCTGCTCTCCCAGTAGGGACCTGTCCTCATCTCCCGTTCCCCTCTCCAGTGGCATGCTAATTAATTTTGGGCACTTTGCAGCCAGAGATGGTGAGGCAGGCAGCCGTGCTGGCTTCAGGGCTCCAGTTGGGATAAAGATGAGCGCCTCTACCATCGTTTGATTCTGCCTTTTCAATCGCAATGGCCCCAGTTTACTACATTCAAATGGGACTGTTCTTCCTTCAGCTAACCGTCTCTCTCTCTCTCTCTCTCTCTCTCTCTCTCGTGCTCTTCTTTCTCTCTCCCTGCTCTCTCCGTTTCTATTCTCTTTAACCATTTCCCCTCGCCATGAAATCCCACCATTTATCCGTCACTGGATATCTGGCTAATCGCAAAGCCCTGTTCATGTAACCTCGCAGACCTAAAACTGCTCTCCCTGCATCAGCCACACGCCTAATAAAACATCCAGAGTGATATGTGTTTTTTTTTGTGTGTGTTTATCCCTCCTCCTTTCACTCTTTTTTTTTGTGTTCATTTGACACACAAATTCAGAATGTTCTCCCTTATGCACACCTCCCTTGGTCTGACTGGTCTGATACCTAAAATGAGTTGTGCAGTACGGCGTGGGTGGCCGAGCACCTGAGAGTAGGCTATAGCAGAGAAACTAGAGATAATTCCCAATAAGATCCAGTCCGAGGTCTCTGTGAAATCTGTCTGTTCGGGCTATGGGACTTTCACTTGAGCTAGTGTACTGTACTGCTGAGCTCAGGCAGGACATGTAGAGTACATTGGGTTATCCTCTCTTAACCCTGGAGCATTGTCAGCATTGTACAGTATGCTTACTGTACATTGAGAAGGGTACATTAGCCTACGGGAAGGATGTTGTTTATAGATTGCATCTAATCTGTGCCCTAGGTATATTTAAGACGTTCTGACACACAATTACAGGATTATTAATATTTCCGATTTATGAACAGCGTGGTTTACTGGATTTACAAATACACAAATTGTGTTTTGATTGTACATTATATTTGTGTCTATTGTTGTCTTTTTATATCACCAGTGTGGCTATTGGTTAATTGCTTGACTCAAGGGCATTCAGCTGTTTTTATACCTGAGAGCTGATCCTTTTAAAGAAGCGGTAAAAACACATGCACGCACACACACACACGCACGCACACACACACGCACACGCGTGCACACACACACGCACGCGCGCACACACACGCGCGCGCACACACACGCACACACGAACACACACACGCATGCACACACACACGCGAGCGCACACACACACACACACACACACACACACACGCACGCACGCACGCACACACACGAGCACGCGCGCATGCGCACACACACAAACACACACACACATATACACACACACACGCTCACGCACACACACACACACACACACACACACACACACACACACACATACATACACAAACTTACTAATCCTCAGACAACATGACTCTCATCATACCTTTCAAGGTTCTATCCACCGCTCCTGGAGGAATATGTCCTCTGGCACAGATCTAGGATCATCTTACCCTTCCCCAATTCATATCTTACCCATTAAGGGGAAAACGTGAAACTGAAGTTGGATCAGTGTCTAGGGGCAAATACGCTACTACACCCTCCCTTTCAGTGCCCCAAATTAAGTGTCCTACTGGTCCCAGTCCCCCTGTTGTTTACTTCCCAGTTTCACTCGCTCTGTCTCTTCCCAGTGAAGTAAACAAACAAACAACAACAAACTCAAATGGTTCCACTCATCTCTCCCTCTCTTATCCATTCCATCTTCTTTCCGGAAGGCAGGGTAAAATGGCGAGGGAATAGACAGCCACCATTGCATCGTTTGTCAACTCTAATCTGCATGGCATTAATAATTGATTGGATCCTGCAACCACTAATCTGAGATAGGCTCTCGTTCTCTCCTTCTCTCCCTCTAGTTCCTCTCTCCTTCTCTCCCTCTAGTTCCTCTCTCCTTGTCTCCCTCTAGTTCCTCTCTCCTTCTCTCCCTCTAGTTCCTCTCTCCTTCCCTCCCTCTAGTTCCTCTCTCCTTCTCTCCCTCGAGTTCCTCTCTCCTTCTCTCCCTCGAGTTCCTCTCTCCTTTCCTCCCTCTAGTTCCTCTCTCCTTCTCTCCCTCTAGTTCCTCTCTCCTTCTCTCCCTCTAGTTCCTCTCTCCTTCCCTCTCTCATGCTTCTCCTCTCTGATTCTCTTGAAGTTCCTCGGTGTCCCCATCACTAAGGATCTATCATGGTTCACAAACCAACAGTCATGAAGATGGAACGACAATGCCTATTCCCCCTCAGGAGGCTGAAAGAATTTGGCATGGGCCCTCAGATCCTTAGAAAGTTCTACAGCTGCATCATTGAGCATCTTGATTGGCTGCATCACCGCTTGGTATGGCAATTCCTTGGCATCTGACCGCAAGGTGCTACAGAGGGTAGTACGTACTGCCCTTTACATCACTGCTTCAGAGCGCCCCGCCATCTAGGACCTCTATGCCAGACAGTGTCAGAGGAAGGCCCTAAAGATGGTCAAAGACTCCAGCCACACATGTCATAGGCTGTTCGCTCAGCTACCACACGGCAAGTGATACCGATGCACCAAATTTGGAACCAACAGGACGACCCTGAATATCTTCTAACCCAAGCCATGAGACTCCAAAATAGTTCAATTGTTAATCAAATAGCTACCTGGACTCTCTGCATTGACCCTTTCTGCACACATTCTTTGACTCATCACATACTGTACGCTGCTGCCACTGTTCATCATCTGTCACTTTCTTCAATTACCATGTACCCCTGTACATCTACTCAGTCCTGGTACCCTGTGTATATAGCCAGGTTATCCTTACTCATTGTGTATATCATCTTACTTTAATAAGTGTGTGTTTTACTTTTCTATTATTTCTCTATTTTCTTTCTTTCTACATCGTTGGGAAGGGCCCGTAAGTCACCATTTCACTGTTAGTCTACACCTGTTGTCTACGAAGCATGTGACGAATAACATTTGGTTTGATTTGGAAACATCCTTATCTTTTGCTACTTCGTCTCCTGCTTCCAAAAACACTTTTTTTTCTTCTTTAATCTCTCTCCTTTTCTTGCCTCCATTCTGCCATAAGTCCCTTCAGCCTTTTTTCTCACCTGCACAGAAAAATGTATGTGCTTTTTCAAGTCATCTAGTCATCTTTGCTGTAGGGGCAGCATTTTCTATCCTCTTCTTTTTCAAACAATACCGTGTAAATAGCTCCCAACTCGTCCCATACAACCCCTCTTCCCCTCATCTCTACTTTTTTTCTTGACAACATAATCCTGTATCACTGCTGTCTGTGATTTACAGGGAATTGCGAAAGTATTCACCCCCCTTGGCATTTTTCCTATTTTGTTGCCTTATAACCTGGAATTAAAATGTATTTTTTGGGGGGTTTGTATCATTGGACTTACACAACATGCCTACCACTTTGAAGATGCAAATGATTTTTTATTGTGAAACAAACAAGAAATAAGATTTTTTTTAAACTGAAAACTTGTTCAACTCCCTTTACTAACCAAAAACATAATCAACACGTATACTGTCGTACACATGACACAGAACACAATCTGTCAGTGTCCTTAACTTGTTAACTTCAGGAACCTCTCAAATTGCTTTGGGAATCTGCATTCCACTATGCTATTTGTATGCATTGTTGTGTTGTCTGGTGCAGCAAAACTCTACCTAAATCCTACCCTTATTAAGTAAACTAATCGTGATCTAATTATGCCTGAGGGTGTTATTTTTGTTTCTTTCTGGAAGTATGTGTTCTTGTTGACAATGAATTATAGCACACATGTTTAATCATCTAGAGGATCTACAGGGGCTTGCGAAGGTTATTCACCCACTTGGCATTTTTCCTATTTTGTTGCCTTACAACCTGGAATTAAAATGGATTTTTGGGGGGTTTGTATCTTTTGATTTAGACAACATGCCTACCATTCTGAAGATGTGAAACAAACAAGAAATAAGACAAAAAGAAACTTAACTTGAGCGTGCATAACTATTGCCACCCTTTTCATCAATTACAGCTACAAGTCTCTTGGGGTATGTCTCTATAAGCTTGGCACATCTAGCCACTGTGGTTTTTGCCCATTCTTCAAGGCAAAACCGCTCCAGCTCCTTCAAGTTGGATGGGTTCCGCTGGTGTACAGCAATCTTCAAGTCATACCACAGATTCTCAATTGGATTGAGGTCTGGGCTTTGACTAGGACATTCCAATACATTTAAATGTTTCCCCCTCTAAAGTGTTGCTTCAGCAGTATGCTTAGGGTCATTGTCCTGCTGGAAGGTGAACCTCCGTCCCAGTCTCAAATCTCTGGAAGACTGAAACAGGCTTCCCTCAAGAATGTCCCTGTATTTAGCGCCATCCATCATTACTTAAATTCTTACCAGTTTCCCAGTCCCTGCCTATGAAAAACATCCCCACAGCATAATGCTGCTACCACCATGCTTCACTGTGGGGTTGGTGTTCTCGGGATGATGAGAGGTGTTGGGTTTACGCCAGACATAGTGTTTTCCTTGATGGCCAAAAAGCAACATTTTAGTCTCATCTGACCAGAGTACCTTCTTCCATATGTTTGGGGAGTCTCCCACATGCCTTTTGGCGAACACCAAACGTGTTTGCTTATTTTTTTCTTTAAGCAATGGCTTTTTTTCTGGCCACTCTTTCCGTAAAGCCCGGCTCTGTGGAGTGTACGGCTTAAAGTGGTCCTATGCACAGAAACTCTAATCTCCGCTGTGGAGCTTTGCAGCTCCTTCAGGGTTATCTTTGGTCTCTTTGTTGCCTCGCTGACTAATGCCCTCCTTGCCTGGTCTGTGAGTTTTGGTGGGCAGCCGTCTCTTGGCAGGTTTGTTGTGGTGCCATATTCTTTTCATTTTTTTAATAATGGATTTAATGGTGCTCTGTGGGATGTTCAAAGTTTCAGATATTTTTTTTTATAACCCAACCCTGATCTGTACTTCTCCACAACTTTGTCCCTAACCTGTTTGGAGAGCTCCTTGGTCTTCATGGTGCCGCTTGCTTGGTGGTGCCCCTTGCTTAGTGGTGTTGCAGACTCTGGGGCCTTTCAGAACATGTGTATATATACTGAGATCATGTGACAGATAATGTGACACTGAGATTGCACACAGGTGGACTTTATTGAACTAATTATGTGACTTCTGAAGGTAATTGGTTGCACCAGATCTTATTTAGGGGCTTCATAGAAAAGGGGGTGAAGACACATGCATGCGCCAGTTTTCCGCTTTTTATTTTTTTCATTTTCATTTTCATTTCACTTCACCAATTTGGACTATTTTGTCTATGACCATTACATGAAAAAAATGGTCAATTTAAAAATCTTTTTAAATTGCAGGTTGTAATGCAACAAAATAGGAAAAACGCCAAGGGGGATGAACACTTTTGCAAGGCAATGAATCCTGGGTAAAAACATGCACCCTCTCTCTCTCTCTTTCTTTCTGTCTTGTGTGGTGATGGACGGCCCTCTTCAAATTCAAACCACAGGTTTTCAATGGGTTTCAAGGCAGTAGACTGAGCTTGTCATTGGAAAATGTTGATTTTGTGGCCATTGAACTTTCTTTGTGGATTTTGATGTGTGCTTGGGGTTATTGTCTTGCTGGAAGATTTGACATAGACATGTTATTCATTTAGCAGACACACTTACAGGAGCAGTAAGAGGATGTTCACCTAGTTGGCTCTGGGATTCAAAACATTGACCATTTGGTTACTGGCCCAATGCTTTTAACCATTAGGCTATCTGCCCATGCACTTGCAGGAAAGTTTCAGCCTCCTGGCAGAGTCAATCAGTTTTTTTTTGCAAAAATATCCTGGTACTGGGTAAAGTTCATGATGCTGCTGACCTTAACAATGGCCCCAGGACCAGTGGAAGCAAAATAGCCCCATAACATCAAAGATCCACCACCATATTTTACAGGTTCTATTCTGCTCATGCATTCTCATTTCGATGCAGAAACCACCACTGGTGTGTGTGGCAAAAGAGCTGTATTTTCATGTAAAGCACCGGTTCCAATCCAAGTACCAGTACTGTTTAGCAAACTCCATGCATTTACATTTGTTGAACAAACATGAAAATATAGCTGTTTGGCCACGCACACAGACAGTAGGTTTGGTTTCGAAATGAGAATGCATGAGCATTGTTAAGGTCAACAGCATGATGGACTTTACCCAGTACCAGTGTATTTTAGCCAAAAAAACCTGGTTGCCTCTGCCAGGAGGCTGAAACTTGGCCGCAAGTGGATTTTCCAGCAAGGAAATAACCCCAAGCACACATCAAAATGAAAGTCTCAGTCTCCAGAAACCCATTACAACCCTTACATTATTCAGAAAAGGAATATTACTTGTTGGTAAAAAATATATATAATTTACAAATTTTTCTGAGCATACAATATAGCTCAGTATTATAATGATTTATTTTAAACCATCATTTTTGCACATCTTTATCAACGATGTCAATCATTTTGTACCCTACTGTACACATGCAGACATTTACTCCCACACATAGGAAGAATATTCACCCACACATATTTTACACACTATACTCACATGACATGCAGTACACATGTATGCATGCAATTACACTCACACCCATCCATATCCCTTCACCTATACTTTCACATCTATTCATCATGAAACACCCGCCACCCACAGCAACATACAGTGCATTCGGAAAGTATTCAGACCCCTTGACTTTTTCGACATTTTGTTTAAGTTACAGCCTTATTCTAAAATTGATTAAAATACTTTTTCCCCCTCATCAATCTACACACAAAACCCAATAATGACACATTTTTGCAAATGTAAAAAAACAAAAACAGAAATACCTTATTTACATAAGTATTCAGACCTTTAGCTATGAGACTCAAAATTGAGCTCAGGTGCATCTTGTTTCCATTGATCATCCTTGAGATGTTTCTACAACTTGATTGGAGTCCACCTGTGGTAAATTCCATTAATTGGACATGATTTGGAAAGGCACACACCTGTCTGTATAAGGTCCCACAGTTTACAGTGTATGTCAGAACAAAAACCAAGCCATGAGGTTGAAGGAATTGTCCGTAGAGCTCCGAGACAGGAATGTGTTGAGGCACAGATCTGGGGAAGGGTACCAAAACATTTCCACAGCAATCAAGAACACAGCACAGGTCCCCAAGAACACAGTGGCCTACATCATTCTTAAATGGAAAAAGTTTAGAACCACCAAGGCTCTTCCTAGAGATGGCCACCCGGCCAAACTGAGCAATCGGGGGAGAAGGGCCTTGGTCAGGGAGGTGACCAAGAACCCGATGGTCACTCTGAAAAAGGTCCAGAGTTTCTCTGTGGAGATGGGAAAACCTTCCAGAAGGACAACCACCTTTGCAGCACTCCACCAATCAGGCCTTTATGGTAGAGTGGCCAGACGGAAGCCACTCCTCAGTAAAAGGCACATGACAGCCCGCTTGGAGTTTGCCAAAAGGCACTTAAAGGACTCTCAGATCATGAGAAACAAATTCTCTGAACTGATGAAACCAAGATTGAACTCTTTGGCTTGAATGCCAAGCCACATGTCTGGAGGACACCTGGCAATGTCCCTATGGTGAAGCATGGTGGTGGTAGCATCATGCTGTGGGGTTGTTTTTCAGTGGCAGGGACTGGGAGACTAGTCAGGCTCGAGGGAAAGATGAACAAAGTACAGAGATAACCCGCTCTGGACCTCACACTGGGGCGAAGGTTCGCCTTCCAACAGGACAGCGACCCTAAGCACACAGCCAAGACAATACAGGGGTGTCTTCGGTACAAGTCTCTGAATGTCCTTGAGTGGCCCAGCCAAATCCCGGACTTACATCTCTGGAGAGATCTGAAAATAGCTGTGCAGCGACTCTCCCCATCCAATCTGACAGAGCTTAAGAGGATCTGCAGAGAAGAATGGGAGAAACTCCACAAATACAGGTGTGCCAAACTTGTAGCATCATACCCAAAAAGACTTGGTGCTGTAATCGCTGCCAAAGGTGCTTCAACAAAGTACTGAGTAAAGGGTCTGAATACTTACGTAAATGTGATATTTCAGTTTTTGCTGTGTCATTATGGGGTTTGCTGTGCAGATTGAGGCCGGGGCTGTGATAGTGGTGACACTGTAGCTACGGCCTTGGCTAGAGACAGGGCTTTGGCACGAGCCCGTCTGTCTGCTCTGACAGTGTCCAGGCCGTTAGTCACGATGCCTTCTTCACCCGCCGCTCCCAGCAGGTCACTGGTCATTAAGGAGAAATGGCGAAGCCCGGAGATGAAGAGGAAGACACAAACACATTAGTGTGCGTGAAGGAAACATGCCCACACAGGCACAAGTGCGTGTGCACACACACACACACACACACACACACACACACACACACACACACACACACACACACACACACACGTAGGAGTGCTAGACAGTTCCTACTCCCATGTCTACTGTCTGCACACACATTCAGACCACAGATTATCCTCAGAGGGGCAGGTCCCACATGGGCCCCATTAAGGGAATCATCTATTCAATTAGAAAGCCTGTCGTTCACCACCCCAGGGCTTTCATTAGGCCTGTGACTTACTGTACTGTAGCCCAGTGTAGGTCTCAGCACTGACTCCTCACAGCCAATCACTGAGGTCACAGCGAAGGGTAAGCAGAACTGCTGGGAGGGCCAAGCCAATGATATCATCTCCAGGACAGATGGCTGGATATGTGGATGATTCAATGATTATATACAATAAGTGGATTAGTAGTGATTCCACGGGTTGTGGTCACTGTTTTGGACCATTGCGGAGCAGCAAATGGCATGGTCTTGTCAATGTGATAGTAGTAGATATGCATTTAGAGCATTGGATGTGTGTTGTGTTTACAGAACAACCCTGTTTCAGTGTAATCCTATTGATCTTTGGTGAAAGAAGTAGGATAAAAGTGCAGACAAATAAGCAAAGTCTGCAGAAGGATTGAGTGACATCATAACCACAAGAGTGAGACACTCCCTGCATTGAGGATGAAGTTGTATCAGTTCACGTCTAAGGGCATTTGAGGTGAAAGTAAAGTCAGTTAAATAGCTTTTTAATACAATTTTAATCAGGGGATAGTTTCCCCTCCCCCCAGCCCAGTTAGGAGCGAGATGGATAGCACGGAGTGGGGGAGGAAAGAAAGAGAGCAATGGCAATGATGGATGGAACATTTAAACCCGACTGAGAGTGTCTCGTTAAAATGTAATTGATCAATTGATCCTCAACGGTGGATCTTAAAAGGATGCGGCAGTTAAAAAGGTGAGATACTTCGACTCAACTCACACCTAGGGAGTAGATGATACCTCAAGATACCTCAGCATCTGCTGTGACTACAGAGCCTTTGAGTCAGTCAACGGTCTGGTTTGTGAAACACCCGTGGATCATCTAAAGGTCTTCCCTGCGTGTTCTTTGGGTGAAAACCCCCATGCAGACACTGATTCCAGAAGGTTCAATACTTGTGACTTTCAACCCGAGACGTCCCCACCGCTCAATAAATCTCTATTCATTCGGTGGCGGTGGCTTTTTAACAGGGATTGGAGACTCTTCACTTTACTTCACATTCCCCTCATTTCTACTGAATGACAGCGAGAGAGAGAGAGAGTTGGTGTAATATTTGCCTGGTGAGTAGAGTAGTAGAAGATATCTGTAAGAAACCATGAAGGTATGTAATGACCTTGGCAGCAGCTCAGCTAGTCCGCCCGCCTGGTCACTTAGCGTCACTCCCTGCCGTTTATGATTGACCAGCAGGTTGCTGGTCGGTCTGAATTCTGACACCATGTCCCTGACCAGTGACTGCTATATCCCACTCCCAGCTTCTGCTTTGACATCCCATGCATGTTTAGAAGTAATAAAACACATGCATACCTGTATGCACACACTTACACGCACGCAGGCACACTCAAACACACGGGCACACAAAGAAACACACACACGTCTAGTCATCAAATTACCATATTCTGACTGCATGACTAGAACAGCTAGAAGCAATGATTAGTGGAGATTGCCTCCTTTTAGATGTTAGATTGGACATTGGAATACATGTCGCGCCGTTACGGTCAGCTATTACTATTCTAATTTTACTTGCAGGATGGGAAGTGCAGCAGGGCATAAAGAGAATTGTCACGGGGGAGGGGGGGCAGGAGCCGTGGGAGTCTCCTGTGCAGGCCCGGCACATGTTTTAGTCACAGTGTGTGACCATGCATCGAGGGCCAGCCAGCACCTCAGAAGCAGGGCTCATGAATAAGACATGTCCAGAGAGGGTCCCGCCGGGGTGCACTCTGCATCGTCCATTTGCCATTTGCACGCTTGGCCAAAGCCATGGAGGACGAGCGAGGACGGGCTACGCTTTAGGAATGCAGGGCCGAGACACAAACTACTACCCAGGGTGCTACAGGAGACATATTACATCTGTGGATAGTATGGTTGAGGTCTACAATAATTCATGATTAAAGGTATGGAATTGCGTAGTTTCTTGCTATTCAATGACATTCCTATTAGGGCCAGAATTCCAAAGCTGCTTAATATTCATTCTCCTCCTATTTAAATCCCAACCGTGATGTAACTGTGGTGTAATGTCAAGTAAATGCTGTTACATGAGGTGTGTCTGGGGTTTGACTCCTTGGGGTTGGTAACTTCCCAGGCCATACTTTCCCAACCATGCTTTGGTACAAAGAGCCTGTTGATTCCACACAGGTCAGAAACAAAAGACACAACGGAACTAGTAGGGATCTTACTGATGTAATAGGCAGAGTATTTCTCAGTTGCTCTCCATTTCTGCAGTCATACGTTGGATCCAGACATTTTAACTTTAGCATCTACAAAGGCAGTGCTCCCGTAAAGGCCTATTGACGCCTCACAATGATTGAGAATAATAGGTGACATCTTGCGGTCACAGCATTTGCAAATTCAATACGGCAAAAAGAGCAAAGTAAATTGCATGAAAATCTGAACATCGGGGCTCTTTGGAAAAAAATTAAAATAAAATTGGTATTTCACTATTTCTGTCCGGCTGGCAAATCATAATGGGTTAATGACAACCCGCCCGATAACCCCGCGGGAGGTCACACCAGCATCGACCCGTCCTCCTCCACTCCCTCCCTCCCTCTCTTTCCTTCTTCTTCTTCTTCCCCTTCTTTTTCTTGTCCTCCTTATCCAGCCAAGCAAGGCAGAAGGAAATCAATAGGAAATCAAGGAAACGGCTGGGAAATAAGTTGCTCGTAAAACGTTACAGAGTAAACTTTTACTTCAAAGGGAACTTCTGAAACGAGGGAAGAAGGGGAAAGAAGAAGGACGCGACGGCCTGTGAAAGAAACTTTGATGCCTCGGCCTGCTGATGTGGAGCAGCAAATTGAGGTGAGGAGTGAGTCACACTGGGGAATGCGGGCGCACAGTGGGGATTAGAGGTCAAAAACACCACTGACGGATGTGACAAATGAATGGTTCTTCTGGGTAAACGCAACCTGACAGAGCCTGTCTAAAGGGGTTACTAAGGATGCTGAACACGACTCGTTTTCTGATGAGCTTTGAACAGGAGTGGTGATTGGTGAACCACATCTGAAAATGGGTCTGGATACCGGTCCGATCTGCGGATAGTCCTTCGCACTACACTACAGTACTCTCCATCCCTACACTCTTAGAAAAAAAGGTGCTAGATCCCTTTGACGAACCCATTTTGATCCAGGTAGAACACATTCATTTCCAGATAAAACCCCTTTTGGGCTTCCATGTAGAACCCTTTTCATAGAGGGTTCTACATTGAACCCATAAGAGTTCTACCTGGAACCAAAAAGGGTTCTCCTATGGGGACAGCAGAAGAACCCCTTTGGAAGCCTTTTTTCTAAGAGTGTACACGCGTACAGTTCTACAGTGTTTTATCCAGTTCTTTACCAGCTTCTTCACTTCTCTAATGTTTACTGCTCTGAAAGGTTGACATAACCCTGTACCTCAGAGCCCATGGGTCCCCTCAAGCTTTAAAGACACCTTTCAATTAGAGAAATGATCGAACTGCAAAGGGGAGGCAGGACAGTATGAGGAAGCAGTTAGGAAGCCGCTCTAGTGACCTCAGGGTTGATATCCCCATTTAGCAGAGTGAGAGATCACCAACGCTGGCCTCGGCCATCAGGCTAAACAAGCGAGAGCAGACGAGGGAAAGGGAAAACACCGGATTGTGCCCTGGAAGCCACCTATAGAGAACGTGTCTAGACCAGCCATTCGAATCCTGACTTTTTGTTTTTTAAGACACAAGACGAAAACCTGGAGAGAGACAAGGCTGTTAAGCGAGGACCTTGGAAAAGAGGCAAGAAGAGCTTGTGGGGGAGGGATGCCTTGATCAAATGAGTACTGCCTATACCCTAGAAACAGTTCCCAGGCCAGCCCCCACATAAAACACACCCAGTGTATTGAGTATACTGAGTATATCAAACTGCCAAACAGCATGGCACACAACACAGTACCAAGCAGGACCTTAACCCATGCATGACCACGATAAACAAATGAAACCCATTATACACAAACACACACACACACACAGTATTCTCTCACTTGGAAATGTTCATAAGCCTTCTCACTCTCTAACATGCGCACACACACACACACACACACACACACACACACACACACACACACACAACACAAACAGGCGATGCCCCAAAATCCTCTGCCTAGTGCCTAGACACTTCCCAGGCCAGCCCCCACATAAAACAAGCTCAGTATACAGACAGAGTACATTAAACAGCAACCGAATACACCACACCTCCTTCCAGACCTTTTACTGCAGTGGGCTAAATCAGGGTCACTCAGTGTTTCTTGGTAGTCTTAAACAAATCTACTTTGAAACAAAAGTATACACCTCACACACATGGCTATGGGCTTAAAAAAAGAAAGCACCTGTACCATGTCAGATATAGAGTTGACATTTATTCCATTTTGAGTTTGTATCCCAATATTACACTTGATATACATCATAGGAGACTGAAATATAACAAAACTATTTCAAATCAAATCAAATTTCTTTGGTCGCATACACATGGTTAGCAGATGTTATTGTGAGTGTATCGAAATGCTTGTGCTTCTAGTTCTGACAGTGCAGTAATATCTAACAAGTAATTAACACTTCCACAACAACTACTTAATGCACACAAATCTAAATAAAGGGATGGAATAAGAATATATACATATAAATATATGGATGAGTGATGACCGAGCGGCATAGGCAAGATGCAATAGATGGTATAAAAATACAGTATTTCCATATGGGATGTGTGACAATAGTGCTAGTATGAACTCGGACCCAGGTGAAGAGAAACACAGCAGGCAGAGGTAAGGGTAAATCCAGAATATTTACTTAAGGAAATCATAGCAAAACAACAAAACAAGGGCACACGAGAACACTGAACAAAACATGAGACCTGAGCAACTGGCCCAGTCCACAGAAGAACCACCTAAATAGTCATCCAGCATGTGATCCCAATAAGCCCAATCAGGGTCACCTGGATTCTAGAAGTAACCCACGGGTGCTGTCCAGTGGCAACCTCAGGTAGTACACCAAAGGAAGAAAACCTGCCCTCCCCCCCCTCCAGGAACCTTCCACCAGGGGTAGCTGAATGTTGACGGAAGTCCTGAATGAGTCCGGGGTCCAAAATGTTCCGGGCCGGAACCCAGGAATGTTCCTCAGGCCCGTAACCCTCGCAGTCCATGAGATACTGAGTCCCTTGCCGGAACTGATGACTGGAGAGGATGCGTCGCAAGGTGGAGGCTGGCTGTCCTGCTATCATGCAAGGTGGAGATGGAGGCTGAGTGGCCGGAACCTGAGGCCTGAACACCACAGGCTTGAGTCTGGAGATGTGGAAGTTAGGATGAACCCTCATGGACCAGGGAAGACGAGGATGATAGGCCACTGGATTGATGCGCCGTAGAACCTTGAATGGTACCGGTGAGCAAACTTCCTAGATTCCACGCGTAGAGGCAGTTCCCTAGTAGACACCAGACCATCTGGCCTGGACGCAGGAAGGGACTCGGGCAGCGATGACGGTTAACCTGTCGTTGAACCTGAGCTGAGGCCCTCAGGAGCGCCGAACGAGCCCTCTTCCAGGTCCTGCGGCAACGAGAGATGGTGTGTTGAGATGAAGGAACCGTCATTTCAATCTCCTGATCTGGAAACAGGAGGGACTAGTAACCGTACAACACCTGGAATTGTGACAGACCAGTGGAAGAACACTGGAGAGTGTTGTGTGCATACTCCACCCAAGGAAGGTGCTGACTCCAAGTGGCAGGGTTGGCGGACACACAGCACCGTAAGGTGTCACAGCACCGTCTCCAGATTCCTGGTTCACCCGCTCAGTTTGACCGTTGGACTGAGGGTGATAACCCGAGGACAGACTGGCTGATGAGCCCAGAAGAGTACAGAATGCCCTCCAAAATCTGGAGACAAACTAGGGGCCCCGATCGGAGACAATGTTCAGAGGAAGTCCGTGAAGACGGAAAACATGCTGAATGACTAGCTGAGCAGTCTCACGGGCAGATGGAAGCTTAGGCAGAGGACTAAAATGTGCCGCCTTGGAAAAGCTTTCCACAATGACCAGGATGACGGTGTGTCCTTCTGAGGATGGAAGGCACGTGATTAAATCCATAGAGAGATGGGACCAGAGTCGAGGTGTTGGCGACCCAGAGGTGACGAGGAGTCTTGTTCCGGGCACATGTCGGACAGGCAGCCACAAAGTCAGAGTGTCCTCCTCCGCCGAGGGCCACCAAAACCTCCTCCTCAAAAACTCCAGCCAGTGAGCCCACTGAAGTACCTTGGACCTTGGACCGTGCCCCTATAGAGGAACAAGAAGTCTGTTAGGGGGACAGCTGTCTGGAACTGCTTCTCTACCTTGCACCTCCCTCACTACAGTCTCTATACCCCAGGACACCGGCACGAGGATGCGGGCGATCCTCACTAGAGCTGGGGAACTGGCGAGAAAGGGCATCTGGCTTCACGTTCTTAGACCCCGGACGGTAATATAACGTGAATCTGAACCGAGTGAAGGCGGTTGAGGCGTTTAGCCTCCTGGATGTAGGCCAGGTTCTTGTGGTCAGTCCAAACCGTAAAGGGATGTTCTGAGCCCTCCAACCAGTGCCACCACTCCTCCAAAGCCAGTTTGACCGCAAGAAGCTCCCGATTGCCGACATCATAGTTCCTCTCCGCTGGAGTGAGACGCCTGGAGAAGAAGGCATAAGGATGAAGCTTTAGGTCTTTCGCCGAGCACTGAGACAGAACCGTCCCCATGCCAACATCAGAGGCATCCACCTCTACCACGAAGGGAAGAGAAGGATCCGCATGAACAACAATGGGTACAGAAGAAAACCAATGTTTCAGGTCCTGGAACGCAGAGGTCCAGCATACATGCCCAGCCGAGCCCTTGGTGAGCGTTGGCGCCGCCACAGCAAATTAGCGAAACCTAAAAACCGCTGAACTTGCTTGACCGTGCTGGGTCGCGGCCCGTAGACCACTGCTCCTACCTTTTGGGAGACATGATGTACCCCAGGAAGGAGATCTGAGGAATGTGAAACTCACACTTTTTGGGATTCACAAACAAGTCTTTGGAGAACCTGGTGGACTTGTTGGACATGTTCAACCATGGACTTGAGAAGATGAGGATGTCATCCAGGTATACAAACACAAACTGGTGGAGGAAGTCATGCAGCACATCATTTACCAGGGCCTGGAAAATGGCTGGAGCCTTAGTAAGTCCAAATGGCATGACCCGGTACTCATAATGTCCATTAGGAGTGTTGAACGCTGTCGTCCACTTGTCTCCCTGTCTGATGCGCACCAGATTGTACGGGTTCCGTAAATCCAATTTAGAGAAAATTGTAGCTCCCTGGAGTCTCTCAAAAGCTGATGACATAAGAGGAAGGGGGTAACGGTTCTTGATGGTAATGTAATTTAAATCCAGGTAATCGGTACATCCCACATCCTTCTTCCCAACAAAGAACAGGAGGTTGATGGCACAATCGTAGGGCCTGTGAGGAGGTAGTTTGCTGGCACTTTGTTTGCTGAAGACCTGACCCACGTCCCAGTCATCCCGAGCAACACGGGAAAGATCAGGCTAGTCATTCACAGCCAGAGGAACAGGAGGATCGGACTGGAAAGGTGTGGAGAGAGTTGCTGGCAGGTGAATTGGCATGAAGGATTCCATCCCAGAACTCTTCCAGAAGGCCAGTCAATTTGAGGATTATGGGTGGAAAGCCATGGATGTCCAAGAACCAGGGGAAGCTCAGGAGAGTCCACCAGATGTAACTGGATAAGCTCCACATGGTCATCCAGAACTCGTAGCTGAATAGGCATGGTGAGTTGCTTCACCTTCCCAGATCCTAGGGGTTGACCATCCAGCACAGTGAGTGACAACGGAGTGTCCAGCTTAGTGAGTGGCAGCCTCTGTTAGCTAGCTAATGTGCGATCCAGAAAACATCAGGAATATCAAACTGTCCATTGTCCCACCGCAGGTTGGCTTCAAGCAAGGTGCGTACCGTATCGGCCGCAGGAGACTGTATCTGACTCTCCAGAGTGGAAAGTCTGGTGCCTCGCAATTGCATCGGCTCCTCTGAAGGATATGAAGGAGAACAATAGCCGAATTGAGGACATGTAGGCCCAACATACGGCAGTGGAACAAATGAAGAATCGAGTCCATCAGCGGGGCCCGAAACACTGGCACCAACTCGGGACCCTTCTGTCCTTTCATGACAACGTTCCCGAAGCTGGTCATCAATCCGGGTAGCCAGAACTATAAGCTCCTCCAGAGTGCCAGGGTTGTCCCAGGAAAAAATTCATCCTCGAGAACCTTGCTGAGTCTGTTCAGAATGACTGAGTGAAGTGCCTCTATATTCCAACCGCTCTCAGTGGCGAGCGTCCAAAAGTCAATGGCGTAATCAGCTACTCTCCGGCTGCCCTGCCGAAGCGCAATGAGTCATGGAGCAGCGTTCCTGACAATGATGGGGTGATCGAAAACCCTCCTCAAATCCTGGGTGAAGCTTTGTCAATTGAAACAAATGTCTGATTGCTGCTCCCAGATGGCCGTGGCCCAGGCCAGAGCCCGTCCTGAGAGCAAGGAGATTACATGTGCCACTCTGGAATGCTCGGTCTGAAACGTTGATGCCTGCAGCTCGACCAGCGAACATTGGCGCAGGAACCCACAACACCTCCCAGGATGCCCCTCATAGTGCTCCGGTCCTGGGAGATGAAGCTCCCAAGGGGAGGAAGATGATGAGCTGGTAGGAGGGTTGGACACAGCCGCAGTTGCTCCCGTCTGTCCCATCTGCAGAGAGAACACAAGAGTTCCTAAATCCTCAGACACTGTCTTCAGCCGCACCTCATGGCGATCAATCACTGTACCATGGTGAGTGAGAGCCGACCATAAGTGGTGGAGCTTGGAGTGTCCCTCGGACGACAGAGAAATCTCTGCTGGGTCCATTTTTTGGATCTGGTCTACTGTGAAAATAGTGCTAGTACGAACTCGGACCCAGGCACAGAGAAACATAGCAGGCAGAGGTAAGGTTAAATCCAGAACATTTATTTAAAATGACTAGTAATCTATTTATTGAAGTGGCCAATGATTTCAAGTCTGTATGTAGGCAGCAGCCTCTCTGTGTTAGTGACGGCTGCTTAACAATCTGTTGGCCTTGAGATAGAAGATATTTTTCAGTCTCTCGGTCCCAGCTTTGATGGGGTGAACAGGCAGTGGCTCGGGTGGTTGTTGTCCTTGTTGATCTTTTTGGGCTTCCTGTGACAAAGGGTGCTGTAGGTGTCCTGGAGGGTAGGTATTTTGCCCCTGGTGATGCGTTGTGCAGACCTTCACCACCCTCTGGAGAGCCTTGCAGTTGTGGGCGGTGCAGTTGCCATACAAGACGATGAAACAGCCCGACAGGATGCTCTCAACTGTGCATCTGTAAAAGTTTGTGAGGGTTTAAGGTGACAAGCCAAATTTCTTCAGCCTACTGAGGTTGAAGAGGCGCTGTTGCGCCTTCTTCACCACGTTGTCTGTGTGGGTGGACCATTTCAGTTTTCCCGAGATGTGTACACCGAGCAACTTAAAATGTTCTACCTTCTCCAATGCTGTCCAGTCAATGTGGATAGGGGGGTGCTCTCTCTGCTGTTCCCTGAAGTCCACGATCATCTCCTTTGTTTGTTGAAGTTGAGTGAGAGGTTGTTTTCCTGACACCACACTCCGAGTGCCCTCACCTCCTTCCTATAGGCTGTCTCGTCGTTGGTGGTGATCAAGCCTACTAGGGAAAGGGAAAGGGGGATACCTAGTCAGTTGTACAACTGAACGCATTCAACTGAAATGTGTCTTCCGCATTTAACCCAACCCCTCTGAATCAGAGAGGTGCAGGGGGCTTCCATAATCGACATCCATGTCTTCGGGACCCGGGGAACAGTGAGTTAACTGTCTTGCTCAGGGGATTTGATCCTTGCGAGCTCGGGGATTTGGCCACAATGAACTAATGAAACCCATTACAGTACACACACAAGATGTCTAACAAGGCAGTTAGTCAGATCTGATATCCTGTACAGCATGGGGCTGTATATCAATGTGGGAACCAAATAAGACAGACCATTAGTGAACTAGTGTTCTTTCCTCATACAACATGAGAGGCATGGGGAGTAGCAGAGGTAGGCCAATAGAAGAGAAGAAGAATGCTTTGATATGCTTCACATATGTATTAAATGGGAGTGCTGTGACATGACTCTTATATGATCAATGAGAGAAATGGAGGGAAAGGGGGGAATGGGGGAAGAAATCGAGGTAATGAGAAATGTTGTGTTTCTGTGAGAATGACCTTCATTGAACCTGAGAGGAAGGCGTGTGGGAGACCAGGGAACACGGAACGCACTTCAGGGGATTTGGTGGGAAGGGAGGGAGAGGGTGAGGGAGGGAGGATGAAATACAGTATCTCCAGTAACGGGGGGGGGAATTGGAGAAAACAAAATGGAGGGCAGAGGTGATAATTGTAAAAGTGTGTGTGAGGAAAGCGGAAAGAGAGGTGGTGGAAGAGAGGAGGAGGTGGGAGGTGGAGGTGGAAGACAATCAGGAGGGGAACCAGCAGGGGAGCAGACTTTGGTGTTGTGAGTAATTGGAGGTGATGGCAGCTGGGACGCTAAGCAGGGAGAGTGCTGTAGGAGGAAGAGGAAGAGGAGAGTGGATGGGTACATGGTCAGTGGGAAGGAAGGTGAGAAGGCAAGTGTGTGTGTGGGTTTGTGTTTGTGGGGGGGGGGGCAGGCAGGTGAGGGATGGTGTGTTAATTGGTTGGCAGAATGCTGGCGAGAGTGATCTCTGTGCTGCTCAGGGGTGTGTGTTTTAGAGGTAAAGGGGAATGGAGAGAAGAGGGGAAGAAGGGGGTGAATTGATCATCCGATTTGTTCACCCCTGCGGAAGGCCTGGAAGCAGGACGGGGAATGGAGGGACAGGGAATGGAGGGCCAGAAGAATTGGGGTTGTCTGAGTCCCGTCAAGGGGAAACAAAGATAAATAGAAAGAAAAGAGAGGGAGGGCAGAGGAAAGAGAGGAAGGGCAGTTAAGGAGAGGTGGAAGGAAAAAAGTAGAAAGCGAAATACAGACAGAAATGTAGAGAGAGGGAGACAAAGTGAGAGAGAGAGAGAGAGAGAGAGAGAGAGAGGGAGAGAGAGAGACAGAGGAAGAAAGAGAAAAAAGACAATGAGACAGAGAAAGAGAAAGAGAGATAGATAGAAAAGGATGGAAAACTGTAGCCAAAAAGAAATGGAGAGAAAACAGATAAAGAAGAGAAACACTGACTCATGGGAGAACTAAGAACCAACCCCAAAAAAGAGGAAAAGCTCAATTAAAGAAAGAACTGGGTCAGAGGCATCATGGAGGTTCACAGGAATGAGTTCAGCATTTCAAAGCAGCTCTGCTCTGACTGTCAGAATGGCTTCAACCCAGAGAGGGCGAAGTGCAAAGGTCTTGACCCTGTCACCCTCATAGTATATGCATAGTGGCTCATTCACGATATATAAGAAAAGCTGGTATTCATGCAGCTTTTTATGGGGCGGAATAAGCGTTGAGCAGAGTAAGGTTGTGAGTGCTTCGCGCTTTACAGTGTAATGGAGTTGGAAATAAATGTAAAGGGAGATAAGCCTTTTTTTCTCACAACCTTGGGCTCACAACAATCCTTTGCAGTCCCATACACAATCCTGAGTGGTTAGTGAAACTGTCAGAGTTCAACAGGCATTCCAAACATTCTTGCTGTGTCACCGATGCATTGTTCCAGTTCATCCCTTGGAAACATCGGCATCATTCATTTACAGCCCCGTCCCTCATCTCATGAGCTGACTGAAAAGTATGTGCAGATGGAAATCTATTGGGAGGAGAAAACCCAGAGATGTTTTGACTGACACGTCTCTTAAAATGCCTATACGTTTTGCTTCAATTCAAGTTAAGCGCTTTGGGATTTCCCCTTGATATGTCAATCACATCTGTTTTTTAAAGTTTGGCCTCAAAGTTTTGTGGGGGAGAAAAGAGAACCGACAAGGGGAGAGCAAGAAGGGAGAGGAAACAGCAGGAGACTGTACAAGAGAGAGGGAGGGAAGAGGAAGAGAGAAAGAATAGAGGGTGGCAGGGGTTAATCTGAGGCAACGGAGAGAGAGGGAAAAAGAGAGAACTCTGATGTGTCGTACAGTCACACAGTCAGGAATCTCTACCCACTGGACCAAAACTGGTTGAATTAACATTGTTTCCATGTCATTTCAACCAAAGACTAAATGTGACAACTTTAGAATCAACTTCGAAAACTGATTGGATTTGCAAAAAGTCATCAACGTAATGGAATTTAGTATTTTTTTCACCCAACTTGTTGACCGAATCCAATGACATGCTGACATTTTTCATTGACTTCACATTGAAGTGATGTTAGTTGACTATTCAGACAAATGTAAATCCTACCTAGTCGTTGAACTGACGTCTGTTCCCAGTGGATCGAGAGTCATTTAGGGGTAGAAAGGAAGAGGAGCAGGAGAAGTGGGTGACGGAGAAGGAAAGAGAGAATGTAGGCTACTAACTCAGTCAAGCAGGACACACCAGGGGGCTGCAGACAGTGGCTAACACACCCAACGTATCACCTGAGCTGTGGGCCGTTCCAAGCAGGACACACCAGGGGGCTGCAGACAGTGGCTAACACACCCAACGTTTCACCTGAGCTGTGGGCCGTTCCAAGCAGGACACACCAGGGGGCTGCAGACAGTGGCTAACACACCCAACGTATCACCTGAGCTGTGGGCCGTTCCAAGCAGGTGAGCCTTTCCACAGCCCAGACAAATCAGACATTCCAACCCAGAAATCTCTCCTTGTGGGAGGCAATCAGGCAGCAGTTGAATGGAGCTGCATTTATAATGTGTTTCTCAATGCTTAAGGGAGATAATTCTGCGTGACTGAAGGATTTGCAGCAGGCACTTACATGGCCTCTCTTTTCACTGTGTCAGGGTTATACAGCAGTGCGCCTTGATTATCTTTCAAGCCACCTCCACCAACTAACACATCCAGTGATGTGTTAGTTGGAACTCCAAGCTCTTACAGGTAGGATAGAACAGTCTGGTTTCTTTTGGAGGGGAATTTGACTGGATAGAGAGGGGAGTAATTATCAGCAGTATGGCTCCTCCTTCATGCACCCCTGACCTACATGACAGGCCTCTTCAGGCCCTCAAGCCAACCCCCAATGACATGGCAGCAAAGGTTTTCATGCCAATCAGCACTCCCAGGCTAATTTAAATAAACAAGGGATGGAAGGATGATGGAAAAAAAGAGCAGGTTGATCACTATTCTGCCCACACCTGCTCCTTTGCGTTCCCCCTTCATCCCTCCCTTTCCTCCCTCTGTACCTCATCCCCCTCTCCTCCCTTCTTCACTCCCCCACCGCCTGCCCCCTAGAGGCTGCTCACACTTCTTGTCAGTTTCCACTTTTCAGCGCCAGAAACTGGAGTTTGTTGCCATGGAAACAACCAGTGCGGGGAGAGGGAAGAAAAAAATAAAGACCTATGCCGCATTGCTGGACTTGCGCGTATGTGTGTGTGTGTGTGGGTGGGTGTGCGTGCATGCGTGTGTGTGGGCTTGTGTGTGTTAGAGAGAGAGAAGGCTTATGAATGAGCGTAGGTAAACATTTCCAATTGAGTGAAAACTATGTGTGTGTGTGCATGTTTGTATGTGGAGAGGATCTGTGTCTGCACCACGTACTCTCACTTCTGGTGTCCCCAAGGGCTCAGTTCTAGGCCCTCTCCTCTTCTCTCTGTACACCAAGTCACTCGGCTCCATCATATCCTCACATGGTCGCTCTTATCAATGCTATGCGGATGACACTCAAATACTGTACTTTTCTCCTTCCCCCCTTCTGACACCCAGGTAACGATACGCATCTCTGCATGCCTGGCAGATATCCCACCACATCAAGCTCAACCTTGACAAGACAGAGCTGCTCTTCCTCCCGGGGAAAGCCTGCCCACTCCAAGACATCTCAATCATGGTTGACAACTCCCCGGTGTCCCCCTCCCAGAGTGCAAAGAACCTTGGCTTGACCCTGGACAACACCCTGTTGTTCTCTGCTAACATCAAAGCAGTGACTCCCTCTTGCAGATTCGTGCTCTACCACAGGTATTTCCAAATTGGGGTCCCCAGGGGTACGCGCAATGCCGTCGGGGGCCAAATAAAAATGTGATTCATTATGTTTTCCAACGGAGCTATACATTTTTTTTCTCGCCTGAGTAACCTCGTTTCACTGCTAAAAATAAAGTTAAACCATCTAGTGTTCAGTGAAATAACAACACAGTGTCAAATACAGGTAGCCTAGTCAAATAATTAACATCCAATCACATTAACCGTTACTCTCTCGCGGGAATTCCACTAACAGTCCGTGTGTAGGCAAACGTAGCTGCTGCTCATTCTGTTTGCTCAAAAATGGATAAATGGTTAAAAAAAGTAAGGCCTGCGTCCATAGAGACACATACCAGCTCTTCTGGTAGTACTGCTACTACCAGCAGTACTACACCTGCACCTGTCGTTCAAAAGTTGAGTCACTTAGAAATGTCATTGTTTTTTAAAGAAAAGCACATTTTTGGTCCATTAATATAAGATCAAATTGATCAGAAATACAGTGTAGACATTGTTAATGTTGTAAATGACTATTGTAGCTGGAAACGGCAGATCTGTAATGGAATATCTATATAGGTGTACAGAGACCCATTATCAGCAAGCATCACTCCTGTGTTCCAATGGCACGTTGTGTTAGCTAATCCAAGTTTATCATTTTAAAAGGCTAATTGATCATTAGAAAACCCTTTTGCAATGTCCTGTTAACCTGTCTAGAAACCCGTTCCGCTAACGGAACCCCTCGCCAACAGCCAATGAAATTGCACCTTTTTTCACTTTTGGATGAATAGCGTGCCCAGAGTGAACTGCCTCCTATTTTGTCCCAGATGCTAATATATGCATATTATTATTAGTATTGGATAGAAAACACTCGGACGTTTCTAAAACTGTTTGAATGATGTCTGTGAGAACTCATATGGCAGGTGAAAACCTAAGACAAATCCACCAGGAAGTGGGACAGCTTAGGTTTGTAGTTTTTCAAATGTTGGCCTACCAAATACACATTGAGATATGGATGAGGTTGCACTTCCTAGGGCTTCCACTCGATGTCAACCGTCTTTTGAAACTTGAATGAGGATTCTACTGTAAAGGAGGGGCTCATGAGACCTCTTTGAGTCAGTGGTCTGGCAGAGAGCCTTGGTCTCGTGACGCGCGCTCCCTACAGAGTTACCTCGCGTTCCAGTGCTTTTTCTGAAGACAAAGGAATTATCCTGTGAGAATATTATTGATGTTTTATGTTAAAACATCTTAACGATTGATTCCTTTTCGAGTTTTTGTCTGGATGAAGTGCCTGCGCCTCATGAAGATGGATTACTGGGCTGAACACGCTAACAACAAGTGGCTATTTGGACATAAATTATGGAACTTTATGGAACAAATCAGTCATTAATTGTCGAACTGGTATTCCTGGGAGTGCCTTCTGATAAAGATCATCAAAGGTAAGTGATTATTTATGGTGTTGTTGATTCCAAAATGGCGGATATTCCTCTGGCTGTTTTGGGCTCTGAGCATCGCTCTCAGATTATGCTTTTTTAAAATCTGACACAGCAGTTGCATTAAGGAGAAGTCTATCTTTAATTCTGTGAATAACACTAGTATGTTTATTATGAGTATTTCTGCAAAATCACCGGATGTTTTGGAATAAAAAAATTACTGCACGTAAGGCGATTTTTGGATATAAATATGCACATTATCGAACAAAACATACATGTATTGTGTAAGATGAT
Source organism: Oncorhynchus nerka (assembly GCF_034236695.1). Lineage (NCBI taxonomy): Eukaryota > Metazoa > Chordata > Actinopteri > Salmoniformes > Salmonidae > Oncorhynchus > Oncorhynchus nerka. The sequence continues at coordinate 23,493,434 of NC_088398.1, read as the reverse complement.
GTCCTATGAGTGTCATCTGATGAAGATCATCAAAGGTTAGTGATTAATGTTATCTATATTATCTATATTCTGCTTTTTGTGACTCCTATCTTTGGCTGGAAAAATGGCTGTGTGTTTTTTCAACTTGGCGGTGATCTAACATAATCTGTTGTGCTCTAGCTGTAAAGCATTTTTGAAATTGGACACGATGGGTAGATTAACAAGAAAATATTTTTGAATTTCACACGCTCCCTTTTCAGTGGAATGTATTCGAGGGGTTCCGCTAGCGTAACCCTTACGCTAGAAAGGTTAATCTTTTATTTTTATTGGCCAGTCTGAGATATGGCTTTTTCTTTGCAAGTCTGCATCAAAGTTTGGGATCCACTGCTCTACAACATCTGTAGAGTATGACCCTACCGCACACAGGAAGTGGCGCAGGTCCTTATCCAGGCACTTGTCATCTCCTGTCTGGACGACTGCCACTTGATGTTGGCTGGGCTCCCCACTTATGCCATCAAACCCCTGCAACTTATCCAGAAAGCTGCAGCCCACAAGTTCAACCTTCCCAAGTTCTCCTTATGTCACCCTGCTCGTCCGTACACGCCACTGGTTCTATAACATTATACCAGGGGAGGTTAGGTGTATGATATTTCACCCTCTGTAATTTCTCACTCATCATTATTCATGATTCATTCAGAATTATCCGGACTCATGGTAGCGTCCACATATAGTAGACATATTATATATATTATATTCTTATTTATAATAAAAGTGACTCCAAAATGACACAATACATAAATTCAGCAACCATAAGCAATTAATGAACATGTAGCTGTGGAACAGTCATCAAAACACGAACAGCTTACAGACAGTAGGCAATTAAGGTCACAGTTATGAAAACGTAGGACACTACGAGAGGCCTTTCTACTGACTCTGAAAAACACCAAAAGAAAGATTCCCAGGGTCCCTGCTCATCTGCGTGAACGTGCCTTAGGCATGCTGCAAGGAGGCATGAGGTCAGCAGATGTGGCCAGGGCAATGAATTGCAATGTCTGTACTGTGAGACGCCTAAGACAGCGCTACAGGGAGACAGGACGGACAGCTGATCATCCTCGCAGTGGCAGACCAAGTGTAACAACACCTGCACAGGATCGGTACATCCGAACATCACACCTGCGGGACAGGTACAGGATGGCAACAACAACAACTGTCCGAGTTACATCAGGAACACACAATCCCTCCATCAGTGCTCAGACTGTCCGCAATAGGCTGAGAAAGGCTGGACTGAGGACTTGTAGGCCTGTTGTAAGGCAGGTCCTCACCAGACATCACCGGCAACAATGTCGCCGATGGGCACAAACCCACCGTCGCTGGACCAGAAAGACTGGCAAAAAGTACTCTTCACTGACGAGTCGCGGTTTTGTCTCACCAGGGGTGATCGTCCGATTCGCTTTTATCGTCGAAGGAATGAGCGTTACACCGAGGCCTGAACTCTGGAGCGGGATCAATTTGGAGGTGGAGGGTCCATCATGGTCTGGGGCGGTGTGTCACAGCATCATTGGACTGAGCTTGCAGGCAAGACATCCTCCTCCCTCATGTGGTACCCATCCTGCAGGCTCATCCTGACATGACAATGCCATCAGCCATACTGCTCGTTCTGTGCATGATATCCTGCAAGACAGGAATGTCAGTGTTCTGCCATGGCCAGCGAAGAGCCCGCATCTCAATCCCATTGAGCACGTCTGGGACCTGTTGGATCGGAGGGTGAGGGCTAGGACAATCTATGTCTCAGTTGTTGAATCTTGTTATGTTCATACAAATATTTACACATTACACAATATTTACACAGTTGACAGTGAGATTACATTTGTTTGTTTTTTTGAGTATGTTTACCATTCATTTCTATTGGGCACAAAATAATCTGAAACACAACCAAAATTAACTGCAAATGCATCCAACAAGTAATATGGGACCAAATACTAAACCTTTGACTATTGTATTAATAGGGAGAGGCTCTTTATCCATGACTGGATCTTTCTGTGGCTCCGTATCCGTGAGTGTTCAAATTCTTAGTATCTCATGGGAACTTGGGACGCTCATTTTCTCATGCTATATCTAAATGAGTTTACATAGCTAGATAAATCAGTTAAAAGCCCAAAAATATGATGTCACTAAGAAAAAAAACAACAACAACCAAAACAGCATGTATTTGGGGTGTCAACATACTGGTCTCTGACTTGCTCAACAAACTTAAACTTGCGCCTTTTTTCAATGCTGAATTGAATGTCATTGAGAAAACAAAAAGCTGTAATAATGTATGTTTTTGCAAACATCTTTTCTGGATTTAAAAGTACTAATCTAGTTTTTCAAAAGTTACTGTAATCTGATTACAATATTTTTGCTGGTAACATAACTGTTTACAAAAAAAAAATGTAATCATATTACATGTAACTGATTACATGTAATTAGTTACTCCCCAACACTGGCTCTATTTAAGACCCCAGCTCGCCCTCTGCCGTGAGGTGACATGTTTTATTAGAACATCAGGAAAGGTTAGGGAGGAGCAGCCCGAGTGACGCCCATTCTCATTCAACCCCAGCCCCACAGTCCCACCAGCCCTAGCAGCCCCCTTCTCTCCCCTATTCTTTATTGATCACACAATCGCATCAAGCATGTTTCCTTGAAGATGCAATTTCCACCACATCAACACAGAGGGCTGGAGCTCTTTGTTCCAGCCTCGGTGGCGGTGCAATTGATCTTACCCTTACCTTGCCGTTACCAGTGCCAATATTCACACACACACAAACAAACACTCACTCACACACACATTTGTTTTACCATCTTTATGGGGACCAAACAATTTATTCTTATTCAAAATCATATTTTTCCTAACCCGAACCTTAACCCTAGTTCTAACCCCAAACCCCTAACCCTAATTATAACCCTAACCTTAATTGTAAGCCTAAACCTAACCTCTGAGACAAAAATGGCCTTTTTCCTTGTGGGGACCGGTGAAATGTCCCCACTTGTCTGAATTTACCTTGTTTTACTATCCTTGGATACCCGCCCCCACATTCACTCACACCTCAACAGTCTGCTTTCATCGCCTGTGTCTCCTTGACTGAATGAGGAGTTCATAGGCAGTGAACCAAAATACAGCCTTCAGAGCCCAGGGAGCAGAAGGATGTGGCCCCCATCAAGATTGGAGCACCTGCCCAGCACCACCAGGGACAGGGGAGATGGGTGAGGATGATTGGGAAGATGGGTTGGGATGATTGGTGAGAAGGTTCATATCTACTCACACACACGCCTGCCTGTATGTCACACACATCTGGGCACATCTGTACACATGAACACACACACACACACAGTACGCATATTTAAACACACACATACATTATCCTATGCACGTTCAGTACACATCTGTGCAACCTCACATACACAAACACATCTTAGTAAACACACGCACACATCTTCCTCCCCCAGAGTTGTCAGACCCTCAGCAGTGAGGGCACAGAGGTCTGCAGCCCCAAGCCTCTGTGACCTCATCTGATTCCACCCCTCCTCTCCTCCTCCACCCTGCCTCTCCACCCCCACCCCTCTCTAATCCGCTTCTGTTTTCTTCTCTGTAATCTTGTCGCGAACGCATTTCAGATATGACTAACACCTTCCCCCGACCATTCCTCCTCCTTTCTTCTCCTCCTTTCTCGCCTTCCCTTCTTAAATTACCGAGGCAATCATATTTAGCGATTCCCTAGGCTTGTTTATCCTTCCCCGCAACTGTTTGAATATTGAAATTGTAATATTTATTCATTTGCTTCCCCTTTTTTCTCAGGGAAGAAAGAATTGTTGAAGGCGCTGCCGACAGAATCGTCTGGGATTTAATTGAGTGGGTCAGTGGCTTTGGATGAATTATTAAAGGCGAAACAAACAACTCCAACACGCAGGCTGTGGCAGAGTTGGAGAATGATGTGATTAAAAACGCTGCGTGCTTGTACTGGCCCCTCTCTGTTTCTTCACACCCTCCCTCCTTTCCTCCCTACGTTGTTTCCTAACTCCCCCATACTTGAAATCCAAGCTGTCTGTCACATTTCTTTTTAGCATACTCTGCTAGTGACTGGCCTTTGCCAGCTAATGTCAGTGTTTATTTTTTGTGTGCCTGCAATTATGCCGCTCGGCTTTTGACGACAGTGTCGCCTTGAGTGATAGGTAGGAAAACAGGAGAGGACACACACACACAAACAAGTATGAACACACACACCCACCCACACACAAACACCTCTGACTGATTTTACCTACCTCTGTTTGATGTCTCCTAACTTATTATGCAGATCTCTAAATGAGATAACAGTGTCCCAGCTTTCTAGTATTTACACTGCCAACCGGCAGTGTTTTATGGCTTCTGATAGCGCTGCACTCACTGGCAGAGCCTAAATAAAAACGGCAACTAATACTCCATACTTGGAAGAAGAAGACGAAGATTCTAACAGTTCGCCTCATTTCCGTTCATGTGACAACACAAGCACGTATAATGTAGAGAATCATTGTACCATCTAAACTGCAGTGAATTACAGTATTTTTTCCATAACAATTTTTTTTTCTATTTTCAGTTGTTTTTAAAAGCTGTTGTAAAAACGACTGAAACTTAAGAACAAGCACCATATATACCACTTCTTAGACTTGCTTTCAATGAGATTACAGGTCGGGTCCCCCAAAAGTGAAATATTGCAGCTTTAAGTTGAATGGTAGGGCAACATTTGACCCAAACATAATCATTTTTCCCGAGATGGGAACAAACAATAACTGTTAACGTTGCATAGTTTTTAGAAAAGACTGGAACACACCTTTCTGGTAAAAACATTTTCAAATTTGCTGGGATGAGACTTTTTTTGTTTAGAGAGTTGTTTATGCGACACCCAGAATGCATTGTATGATGTCAACAAACATGGCTCCACACATAGCTGGTAATTAACTTGGCATTAGGTTGTTTGACCAAGTCCTCAAAAGTAAGATGCATTTTCTTTTGAGGACACAAGCTCAAATACACAAGCACAGGACAACTGTTATGAAAGTATTAAAAAAATCATATATATATATATTTTTTTTTTTAAATTGCTTTCTAAATAGAGTAACAATCAAATGATAAATGACTTACTATAAGATTTCACATTTCTTACAACTGTAAATTAAGCATGAGCATACTTAGTGACCGCACAATATTGTCACTATTTCATATAACTGGCGACAGAGGATTTTCTCCTAAACGTCCAATGAGCGCCGCAGAAACACTCGTTACAATGACGTTGTCCATCTGTGACCAAGAGAAAGTGGTATTGTTTTACGGCGTTCACAGAGCGCTTTGTACACCAAAATGTCAGTCGGAGCTGGTCCAGAACCGCTCAAAGTTCCCCATATGGGGGACTTAACATCGAAAAGTGAATAGATAGATAACTCATTAGGCGGGCTAAATAAATAAGATGAGTGTCACATTGATGAATGGCGGTCACAAAGCAGTGGGCTGTGTCCCTCTTGAATCAGGATCCAGCAGCTGTGACGCAGTCACATACTCGGACTGTCATCCAGTGACATATTTGGTTAAGTGGCACGGAACATTGGAAGTAGTCTCTCCCGATCACGTCCCGTCAAGGGGAACCGTCACATAATCACATCTCTACACATCATTAATTACATGGAATAACCTCTATTTCTACACAGGCTCCAGAAACAAACACTGCCATATGGATGTACTTGCCCTCTACCTGTCCTATACAGAGAAATAGAATGAAAAGAAAGGATCTTTTCCCCCATTTATATGGTCCAATTACCTGAACATTGAGGGTGACAGTACACAAGGGGGGGGGCCTTCCAAGCCTTTCGCCTTCCAAGAACACAGTGACCTCCTTTCTCTTTCCTATCCTCCTTCTCCTCCCTCGTTTATTAAACAGGAGGAGATTCTAATACCTGGAACCAAAACTTCCAGCGTCTCCGTCTCATCCCCCTGCTCCTCTCCTCCGTTTAATCAGTGAAAAGCTGGGGCTCACCGGCCTGTCTTGGGTAATCAACATCAGGGGCCGTAAACTGCCGCTAATTGAATGGTCTCCTCATTGTCATGCACAGGGACACTCCATCTCTCCTTCCCCTCTCTCCACCCCTCTCTTTCTTTATCCGCCTCCTCTCCTTACAAGGCCCCCAGAGCCCTCCGATGGTCTACTCTGCCTTTCCTACCGAACGGCGAAAAAAACAGGCCTCGTTTGAAGTAGATATGGGGAGCTGATGGGGGAATTGAAGAGGGAGGAGGTTCTATAGAAGGAGGGGGAGGGTTTTGAGAGGAGTGACACCAAACAAACCGGTTCAGGTAATCCTGCGCTACAGCAAACAAACCGGTTCAGGTAATCCTGCGCTACAGCAAACAAACCGGTTCAGGTAATCCTGCGCTACAGCAAACAAACCCGTTCAGGTAATCCTGCGCTACAGCAAACAAACCGGTTCAGGTATGCCTGCGCTACAGCAAACAAACCGGTTCAGGTATGCCTGCGCTACAGCAAACAAACCGGTTCAGGTAATCCTGCGCTACAGCAAACAAACCGGTTCAGGTATGCCTGCGCTACAGCAAACAAACCCGTTCAGGTAATCCTGCACTACAGCAAACAAACCGGTTCAGGTAATCCTGCGCTACAGCAAACAAACCGGTTCAGGTATGCCTGCGCTACAGCAAACAAACCGGTTCAGGTATGCCTGCGCTACAGCAAACAAACCGGTTCAGGTATGCCTGCGCTACAGCAAACAAACCGGTTCAGGTAATCCTGCGCTACAGCAAACAAACCGGTTCAGGTATGCCTGCGCTACAGCAAACAAACCCGTTCAGGTAATCCTGCACTACAGCAAACAAACCGGTTCAGGTAATCCTGCGCTACAGCAAACAAACCGGTTCAGGTATGCCTGCGCTACAGCAAACAAACCGGTTCAGGTATGCCTGCGCTACAGCAAACAAACCGGTTCAGGTATGCCTGCGCTACAGCAAACAAACCGGTTCAGGTATGCCTGCGCTACAGCAAACAAAGACAATTAGAAGGGGTGCTGGACAACCATGACAAAAATACAACAAAATGGCTTACCAGGTAAGTCCTTTTGCTGGACACGAATACAAACATTTTGGTGGGGGTGAGATTATAGGTGAGAAGGAGGGGGTCGGGAGTTGAATGGGGTGAAAGAGGAGAGCGTGTGAGAATGTGAGCGTGTGTGCATGAGCGTGCACATGTGTTAAACGGCTGAGAAGTCCCATGCTTTAGGCTGCCAGACAAGATAGAGTGCCTATAGAGCATATTTTTTGTTAGATGTCTGTTCTGAACAGAGTGAGAGAATTACCGTAATAACCTACCAATTTCAGGGACATACAGTTTTGCAGCCACCAGGCAATTTTTGTATTTTTTATTATTGAGTGGGGTCCATTGTGGCTATCCATTTTCTACCCAGCATCTCCCTCCCTCCTCTCTCTGAGTCACTCAATAAATACCCAGACACAGGCCATCACTGTGACCAAGCTCTGCTAGACCAAAGAATATGGTACCACACTATGGATGCATCCCGAATGGCACCCTATTCCTTACATAGTGCACTACTTTTGACCTGAACCCTAGAGCCCTGGTCAAAATTAGTGCTCTATATAAGGAATAGCGTGCCATTCGGGGTACAGGCAGAGAGAGTAATTAGGGTTACATCACATAATTGGATGGAAATCATATGACATATGAGTCATAATTGGTAGAGACAGGGGTTTTATGGGGACGTAGGCGTCCCTATTTGTAATACAGTTGTTGCATAAGGTGTCTGCTTAACCTGAACTAATCACATTGCTCACACTTTAGATCACTGGTGCATCTGCATATTCACAACTAACCTCCCAGTGAGATACCTTGCGCCGGGCTCATACGGCATGGATGTCTTCGGGGAGCCACACACACACACACACACACACACACACACACACACACACACACACACACACACACACACACACACACACACACACACACACACACACACACACACACACACACACACACGCCACTCTCCAACCAGAAGTCCCATTCCCTATCCACCTCTACACCCCTGTAGGCTGGAAGCAACACGCCAACACACTAACTCTGGCAGACTACAGAATCACTGAGGCAACACTCCAGCCACACTACGGCACACTCGAACAACTGATTATATTTTGTGTGTGTTCCCCGTTTTCACCTGGGCGCCTCACAAAATTGTAATCATTCTTCCTGGTACACCCTCGCCTCTGCCTCCCGCCTCCACAGCCCTCTGGCAGCTGTTGCTCAGCCAACCATCTGGAGAGAAGCTGACGACCCCTTATCCCCCCTGGCCCGTCATACAGCTGGCCTACTGAGAGAGAGAGAGAGAGAGAGATGACGGGAGAGACAGAGAGAGAGAAGGGAGAGAGAGAAAGAGATGGGAAGAGAGGGAGAGAGAAAAAAAGAGGTGGAAGGTAAAGTGGGTGAGAAGAGAGAGATAAAGAGAAAGGGTGAGAGGAGAGATGAAGTAGGAGAAGGAGAAAGAGGGAGACGTAGGAACAAGTTGGAGTGACACCAGGGCGGCTGTCCAGTAAACCTCATATAGTGTCTTTCAGGGCATCAATGTAGGGATCTATTGATCTGAGAAAGATAAACACACCCCCTCTGCGCCATAGAGACCAGGCCTCGCCTACCATTGATGATGTTGCCCGCTCTAGATTTTATCGCATTCCATTCATCTCTCTCAGGCAGGACTGGTCTCTAGGACCTCTCTCCCGTCTGTCTTTTCTTTTTGCTTCCTTGCCTCTTTGGCTTTGGGATCCAGGACAACACTCTGGGCAAACCTTGTAGGTTTCTTCTCTTACTCTCTCTTCTTCCTGTAATGAGATTCCTTGTAGAGGTGAGTCGTTTTGTCAGTCAGCCTTCCCGGTGAGTCAGTGTGTCAGTCAGACAGCCACGGTGCATCAGGGAGTGTGTCAGCAGTGTTAAATGGTACATAGTCCACCGTATATCTCCCATCAACTGTCAAAAATCTTTCTGACATTGAAGGAGATTAAAATCAAAGCCCCCTGTTCGCCTAAGCAACCAGGCTTGCTTCACTGGCATGTTCACACCGGGTTGGTCTTTAACCAATGATGGCCCTCCTTACTGCATGAAGGAGCCATGATTTCCCTGGAGGATGACAACCTGTGGATGTTTCGTCCTTTATTTCCCTCCCCTCCTTGTTACCAGATGCATATTTTAAAGGCATCACACTGCCCTTGCCATCGCACACCGGCCGCTCATTTTCTCTAGCAGGATTTCATGATGAGATCAGTTGAGTGAGTCTGGCAAGACATTATCAAGTGTTTCATGCACGCTGCAAGCTATATTTGCCAAACCCCCTCCTCCTCCCTCCATCTTGGCTCTAAATTGGTCCTCCAGTGCCTGGATTTCACTCAACTGTGCAGCTGTGGGAGGCCTGTTCTGCCACCATAGGGGGCTCTTGCTCCACGGTGGCTTGCTGGAGAAGGTTAGCGGTTAGCCTCCGCCAGGTGTGGCCATAGCTCCTCCGAGACTCCGGCTGGATTTGCTCATTTGCACTCTACCTCAGGACTTAATTACCAAATTCAACTCATTATTTGGATAATAACTCACACCGGCTGTTCTGTTTGCTTTTACCACCGGTTCCTAATGAGTGGATAATTAAAAACTACCTAAAGGAGTTTGCCCCTAAACCACCTAAACCGTCCGTTTTCTAACGGGGGAGCTGGGTCGGCGAGCCATCGTCGTCTGGTTGTCAGCACCAAAGTATTAGCCACCAACGGCCGCCTCGGAGGTACGCAACTCGGCATAGACCAGCACGACTCGATTCAGGCGTGGAATCCTGATTAGATCAGCAGATTTCATTTCACTCTGTTGTTAGTCCCTGTTGCCTCTTTGTTCCAGTTTGATTCCTTTCCAAAGTGCTTCTGGTGGGGATTGGTGAAAAGGGTAGTAGAACAACAGTGGAAGCCACACCACCTTTTTCCCCCCATCCCTCTAAAGAGATAAGTGTTTCTGAAATGACTGGAATGTTTTTTTCCTACCAGTATTACACACAAATGAAATCACACCAATATCAGCCCACAACCCTGAGCTACCGAGGCTTCTGGGGGGACAGCATGGCTTTAGTGCTTCTGACGTCTTGCCACACACAGGAAGCTACAAGGAACAAAGACCGCTTCATGCTCATTCCCCGGCTGTCCCTGGCATTCGCATGGAGAGCCGTCAGAGACTTCATACTGTATGCCACAACGCTGTGGGCCAGTGGGTCTACATGACGAGTGCAGATGGAGATTTGGCTGGCAGGCTAAAGGTCAGAGCGTGTTGGACGGGCTTCTTCGTCCGGCAGGCGTCGTCCGCCCGGAAATGATTTACAGTGATCCTTTTAATTAGGCCCGTCGAAGCATGTTAGCAGACCTGCCACGCAGATCAGTGGTGACTTGTTACGCATGCACCCACCAGACGGGGACATTGATCTACTGCAGACCTGGATTTATGAGAGGTTTGGGCAGAGCAACACGCGTTGTCGCTCCCTCCTCTGTGTTCCCTCCTTTAACCGGAGCCGTGTCGCCTTTTGTTCTCGTTCCCAATCTGACATGCCAGAGGACACGCAGGGCTAGCATTAGCCTACTGCCAAGGGTTAGCATTAGCAAAGGCTAGCGCCTCATCCGTCAAAGCCGGTGTTAGGTTAGAGCCGCTGTCTCTGATGCTACCTGTTTCCTGGCTGATCACTCCTAAGCCCACCCGTCCTCGTTCGCTTGTTGCTCCCTGGGGAATTGCAGCAAGCAATTCGAAGTGACTGATCCAATTCCACACAAGCCCAGCGATTCCAGGTTCCATATCAGCACATGGAATCGACTGGGAAATCTTTGAAAGTCAATTTTCTTATAGTTTACTCGCCCTTTCCCGCTGTCCCATGGTGCTCATTTGGGCTTGGTAGATGTTCCAATGAATCTCTGGCACGATGCGAGGCAAGCTGATGGAGGAACAACAGATATTAGACTGAGATGCCAGGTGGTGAATTGCTCAGAGCAAAAACACTGGCTATGATTGGCCTAAATAGAAAGGTATCCAGCTGTATTACAGTGACAAATTGGTATGCAACTCTATAGCCGTGTGAATGGTGCTCACTGCTCAGCAACGATACGGGCTCAACATACAATCAACAACAACACTTGCTATGAGGGAATGAACCCTGTCACAGTGAATGAAGGAGACATGCTTAATTACTGTTATTAAATGCATGTCTGTCAGTATCAGGTCGCTACTGAGGGGGGCGACAACCACCGAGCTCTCTGACTTCCATTATGCAACCACTTCATTTGCTAATTATCTGAATAGCTTTGGCCCACTTACAGCTTCCCAAAAGCATGCAACAGAGGCCGAGGTTTTGGCCCCTGCTGTCTAAAGTGGGCAAGCTCTGGTTAGAGCCTCCCCCGCAGGGTCTCTGGGCTTTTGTTAAACTTTCCACAGTCGTTCAGGAGTGTCAGTGCAACTCATTTACATTTGATGGAAACATAAAAATGCATGCTGGACCGCCGCTCAGTATGAGGATATGAAAAAACTGTCAACATGAGTGACAGCTGCAGAGCGAGTGCTAGAGCGTGATTGCACTTCACAAATCAACTTGCAGGGTTAGGGTCAACTTAACTTCAAATGTGACAAGATTTCTCTTTAAGTCAGCAGACCAATACAGTTGAACTTTCCATAATTCAAGATGTGTTTTGATGCTATGAGATTGGCAATGTGATGTTCATTTGATGGGATGCGAGAAGATGTGGGAAGCGTGTGGGAAAGACGGCTCTTTATGTCACCATCTCTCTCAACCCCCCTCCCCGTTCTCTCTCTCTTGCAACATCTCTCTCTCTCATACACACAGTCTCCACACACACAGCATGCTCTCTCACACACAGACCCCCCCCCCCACACACACACACACAAACACACACACTGACCAAGCCAAGCTGAGTCTGGCCAAGCCGAGCCTCACAGAGTGGCCCTCGGTGCCAACCATCAGGGACAATTAAACCCAGTGATCTGTGACTCTAGCAACACTCCACATCACTGGTCCCTTTCCGACCCCTTACGGGAAGAGGAGAGACTCTGGGCGGAGTCCCAAATGGCCCCCTATTCCGTGTATTGTGCTTTACTTTTGACCAGAGCCATATGGGCCATGGTCAAAAGTACTGCACTATATAGGGAATAGGGGGCCATTTGGGACTAGGGACAGTCACTGACTGGGGAAACAGAAAAATAAAAAAAGGGGAAGAAATCTGCAGTGACTCATGAGGTATGTTCTACTTTCCCTCATTCTTTCTCTCTTCCCCCCCCCCCCCCCCTCAGCACTCTCATGCGGTAGAACTAATTTCTCTCAAAAGCATGGCACTATATATAAAACTGTCAAGTACATCGCAGTGCACTCTTCTCGCATTTATTTATGCAATTGCACAACCGAATAATGTGATAGGATCCAACAGGATGCAGAATGTGTTAGAGCATACATTCTAATTAGCTGTTTGGGGGCTTTCAAATAGATACAGACAGACTGTTGATATGGGGAAGCAGAATATGGAGTACAAGATAATAAATCATTACCCACAGTGCACCTGGGTGTGATAATGAGGAAGCACTAGTGTTAGACCATCACAACGGCTTGTGTTTCTACTATTAGGTCCATCATTCCCCAATCATCCTCAACCCAAAACCCTGACATGCCTGTGAATTCGCTAATTTGTTGTTACTTTTAACTTCCCCAGTAGACTCGTTTGGCTTGTCTGCTGAACAGAGCCGTGTACATAGCAATAGGTTCACAGTCAATTAAACAAAACACAGTGCAACTTCGTAGATTTCGTAGATAATTTGTGCGCCTTGTAACAAACACCATTTGCAAAACTTTCCCTGTAAAACAGATCTGTGCATTCTGTTTGTGCCAATAAGCGATCCCGGGGAGGCGCCAGTATTATCTGAATGCGGCTTGTATAACAGAGCCAGCCACTTATGAGAACGCCAGGCGTGTGTGGGCGGACTGCTTTTAGTCAAGTGTAAACATTTTAGCCTTGAGAGGGAGATCTGCCAGGGTCCACTGCCAATGAGAACACACCATTAACGCCCCCGCAACGCCCAGGAATGCACACTGGCACACACACACACACACACACACACACACACACACACACACACTAAAAACAGAGCATTAGGACACACACCCTGGCAGGTATTATCCATTTTTGTTTTTTCCCTCAGTGCCTCAGTGGAATACTGCAGTCTACAGGCCAGTCCATCACGGCGCAATATCTTACTCTCACTCCGTCAACAGTGTGACTGGAGCATCTGAAGGTGAGAGAAAACTAGAACATAACACTTCAGTTTTATTCTTAGTTTGTGAAAAGAGGTCTGGAGAAGATACCTACCGCTGTGTCCTGTCGGGACTGAGTGAGGTTGAGCCAAGCAGTTGATCCTCTCCACTAACGAGGCAACTTCCTAAATCATCCTAACGAAATAAACGCTTGGCGCGAACCAGAGACACACCCTGTACGGGTTCCAATAAACTGCCCCACACGCACACCTCTCTCAAGCCTCTCCAAGTCAGAGCTCCGAGGTTCTATCAATCCCCATCCCTCTTCTTCAATCAGAATTCCTCGCAGTGCTTCGCTACGTAGACTGCAAGAGAAGGTTGAAGGATGGGAGGGGGAATATAAAATACAGCACGGGAGAAAAAAAGCGTTCTGTTCCTCTTCTACCTTTAGCGGTAATAGAATCGGCAGCACCTCCCACTCCTGGTTGTTATGATGAGCTGGGTTGTGTTCATTAGGGCATCCATTAGGTCACATTTTGCGATAGAAAACAGAAATACGCATTTCTTACTGGACAACTCCAGGTAGTCCCTCTTATCAGTTTTTCTTCCCTTTTGATGCATAATGATCACGATTGGATTGTCTGTTGGTTGGTTCTCATTACGGTTCCCCTCATAACTGATTAATTAAAGCCATGGTGCTAATTAAAGGTCACCTCTCACCCTGTGTTCCAGTGTGAGATTGAGGGCAGACTGAAAGATTGCTTCAGTCCAACACTAGGATGGCGAGCTGACGATGAGCCACTGATCTGCCAACACTTATTTCATCACTTTGAGTGGCTGCCATAGAAATAGAATGACTAGAACAGCTATCCCCATACAAGCCAATGTACCCTGATTCTATATCTATGGTGTTTCCCTCTGTCTGATTGGTTCAGACACAAGCCTCCCTTCTTTTCCCTACCTCTGATTGGTTCAGATGCAGAGCCCTGCTTTGATGCCATCCCTCTGATAGGTTCAGACACCACCATGCTCTCTCTCTATGAGGTGGTTGGTTTATCTGGCCCTACCCCTGGTGGGGGATTTTGAACCCGGTGAAAGTTGATTGCATTTGCGTTGGATCCGGACTGCCTCCCGGGCGTAAACCAGGTGCCCCGTTCAAAGCCCACGGTGAAGTCGGCTCAAAACAAAAATGCTGCAATTAAGCACGCGGATTAATGAGTAGGATTCTGGGTTTTCAAATAAAAAACGCTTTATCTTCCTTCCCAATGAAAACTAGTTTGAAAATGAAAACATATGTTTTATAGAAACGAGATGTTGCATGTTTCAGAACGATGCACCACGCTGCCTTGTTGACAATATAACCGAGCGATGCAGATTACTGTCCGGTTTGAGAAGAACGCTCCACCGTCACCACTTTGGACTGTTCACATCACGGATTATAAACCAGTGCCCTGTGGCACAGCATAATTGAATCCGCCCTATCTCTGTTTGTAGACCTCCTATCTCTGTTTGTAGACCTCCTTTCTCTGTTTGTAGACCTCCTATCTGTTTGTAGACCTCCTTTCTCTGTTTGTAGACCTCCTTTCTCTGTTTGTAGACCTCCTTTCTCTGTTTGTAGACCTCCTATCTCTGTTTGTAGACTTCCTATCTCTGTTTGTAGACCTCCTATCTCTGTTTGTAGACCTCCTATCTCTGTTTGTAGACTTCCGATGAATGACAGCCAAACCATTCTGTCTGCCCAGGCCAATTAACTCATTAAGAGTTCGTTTTGAGCTTTAATGTGGAACACAGACCCTTGTTTTTGTAAATAAACAGAGATTTTTGAGTCCATAAAAGCTCCATTTCTTATTGTGTGTTCTTCAGCAGTAGAGGTCGATAAAGGGAAACGAAAATAAAATAGGAGGTCCACAGTGCACGCACACGCGCGCACACACAACATGTTTTGCCAATAGGTCGTCCCTTCTCTGAGTAAGAAGACATGGCAATATGGTGATTCATTTATTTGAATGATACTGCTGACATCGGAGTTGACGTTGAACTCGTTGAATTGCAGGGAAATGTAATGGAGTCGTGCGGGCGCATGCGTACATCAATGTAAACACATGCATACTAGGGGATTGTTACAGATTCCCTTGTCCTCCGATATCAATCTACATCACCAGACATCGTGCTCATTGATCTAGGAGCCGACTGACACACATGCTTTGCTGAAAACGCTCTCTATAAATTAGAGGGCGCACGATGGAAAACCTGAATATATAACATTCCTCACTCTGCATATGGAAAGTTGAATATGCAGTGTATATTAAATCACATCCTTCTATATGACTGGTTAAACCCCAGGCAATAGCTGCAATCAGCAGAGGGTAAGGTGGGGGTTGAATATGCCCTTCAAGTCCAATAGAATGTGTGTTTGATGATTAATTCGTATTGATGGGGAAATATGTAATACACGTCAGGATGTGTGCCATGCATACATAGTTTCTCCTCTGGTCTGAGATGTGGTGATTGTGGTCTGCTCTGGATGTAGAATGAGGGCCCATATTCTCATCTCATAGTAGGAGTGGGGGCCAAACTGCTGATCTAGGATTAGGTACCCCCAGCCATCTAATTATGAGCTAATTGTCACGGATCCCACCGGAACTTTCATTGCGCACACCTGGCCCCTATTCCCACTGATTGTATTTGTTTATATGTGCCCTTTGGTTTCATTAGGCGGTTGAATATTGTTACTATGTCCGTTGATGCGTGTGAGTACCTGTGCTGTGTGTTTTGGGCTTTCGTGCCATTGTGGATTGCGCAGATGATTGCGGGTCTCGTCCCGTGTGTTAATCATTGTGCGCGCGTGTTATTTATTTGAGGTACGCCTCGCTCTTTTGTTTTGCATTTCTACCCTGTGTTTTGTATAGTGTTTGTTTGGTCTTCATCCCCGTGCCTTTACACGGCACACCATAATTTGGGCTTAATAAAAAATGCTATTACGCATTCCTGCGCCTGTCTCCCAAATCTCTTCATACCAATGTGACACTAATGTACAGGCAAACTGTACTCTTACTCTGGGATACTTTGGGAATATGGGCCCAGCAGTTCAGGGGCTCCATGTGAGTAAGATGCAGACATCAGGCTCATTTGAGGACCCAAACATGGTGTCTTATTAAGTGCCTGGTGTAAATCCCTTGCTACCAGCCCCAAACCTGGAACCAGAGCTGCAAAGAGCCTGATCAACTGCCTCTAATCCTCTGAGAGCCCTCTCCATGGGCTGCAAGACGGCAGGGGGAAGAGCTAAGGGAGGGAGGTGTGTGTGCGGTGGTGGCCTCAGCAGGGGAGGGGAGAGTGGAGGGACACACAGAGGGAAGAGGAGGGAGCAGATGCAAGAAATAATGGATGAGATGGATGAGACAGAGACGAGAATGAGAGAGATGGGAAGGGAAATTGGAAAAATTGGATTGTGCAAAAATGCTGAACAGCAAGGTGGATAGGAGGAGCAGTCATGTCTGATACGGGATAAGGAAAGGGAAGGGGAGAATTGAAACTCTGAAAGCAACGGGAAGAAGAGGGGGGAAACAGGGTAGACGACATGGGGCAGAGGGGTGGAGAGAAAAAAAAGCTGAGGGTTCTTCTCTTTTTTTGTCTCTCTCCCTTTTCTGCCCGGAGTCAGCAGGCTTGGGTGTGGACTACGGGGAGTGGATCGATGTGAGTTTCTATAGCCAGAACACTCTCCTCCATCTCTGACACCGTGATGGGGTGATGGACCAAGAGGGAGGAGGGAGAGAGGAAGGAGGAGGAAGGCCAGTAAACTCATGGCATATGCAAGACGAAGTGTTGTAGCTGTAACTCTAGCATGGCTTAGAGCAAAAGTCTTCTAACTAACATACAGTATATGCTAGTTCAATTCCACATGGAGAATGTTGATGCCATACCCTTGATGAATGAATTTCAGTTTGGTTTGCCTCAGTCAGATATGACTTTAAGGTCAAATATGATGTAATTCTGAATATGAAGTGAGGGTTAGGCTGGGCTTTCTCCAGTGAAGACAACAACTCAGTGTGTTGAATGAGTGGGTTGTCTTAGCCTGCTGCTTGTTGTCAGGGCTGTGCTATGCTGCTAACATATACAGTGCCTTGCGAAAGTATTCGGCCCCCTTGAACTTTGTGGCCTTTTGCCACATTTCAGGCTTCAAACATAAAGATATAAAACTGTATTTTTTGTGAAGAATCAACAACAAGTGGGACACAATCATGAAGTGGAACGACATTTATTGGATATTTCAAACTTTTTTAACATATCAAAAACGGAAAAATTGGGCGTGCAAAATTATTCAGCCCCCGTAAGTTAATACTTTGTAGCGCCACCTTTTGCTGCGATTACAGCTGTAAGTCGCTTGGGGTATGTCTCTATCAGTTTTGCACATCGAGAGACTGAAATTTTTTCCCATTCCTCCTTGCAAAACAGCTCGAGCTCAGTGAGGTTGGATGGAGAGCATTTGTGAACAGCAGTTTTCAGTTCTTTCCACAGATTCTCGATTGGATTCAGGTCTGGACTTTGACTTGGCCATTCTAACACCTGGATATGTTTATTTTTGAACCATTCCATTGTAGATTTTGCTTTATGTTTTGGAGCATTGTCTTGTTGGAAGACAAATCTCCATCCCAGTCTCCGGTCTTTTGCAGACTCCATCAGGTTTTCTTCCAGAATGGTCCTGTATTTGGCTCCATCCATCTTCCCATCAATTTTAACCATCTTCCCTGTCCCTGCTGAAGAAAAGCAGGCCCAAACCATGATGCTGCCACCACCATGTTTGACAGTGGGGATGGTGTGTTCAGGGTGATGAGCTGTGTTGCTTTTACGCCAAACATAACGTTTTGCATTGTTGCCAAAAAGTTCAATTTTGGTTTCATCTGACCAGAGCACCTTCTTCCACATGTTTGGTGTGTCTCCCAGGTGGCTTGTGGCAAACTTTAAACAACACTTTTTATGGATATCTTTAAGAAATGGCTTTCTTCTTGCCACTCTTCCATAAAGGCCAGATTTGTGCAATATACGATTGATTGTTGTCCTATGGACAGAGTCTCCCACCTCAGCTGTAGATCTCTGCAGTTCATCCAGAGTGATCATGGGCCTCTTGGCTGCATCTCTGATCAGTCTTCTCCTTGTATGAGCTGAACGTTTAGAGGGACGGCCAGGTCTTGGTAGATTTGCAGTGGTCTGATACTCCTTCCATTTCAATATTATCGCTTGCACAGTGCTCCTTGGGATGTTTAAAGCTTGGGAAATATTTTTGTATCCAAATCCGGCTTTAAACTTCTTCACAACAGTATCTCGGACCTGCCTGGTGTGTTCCTTGTTCTTCATGATGCTCTCTGCGCTTTTAACGGACCTCTGAGACTATCACAGTGCAGGTGCATTTATACGGAGACTTGATTACACACAGGTGGATTGTATTTATCATCATTAGTCATTTAGGTCAACATTGGATCATTCAGAGATCCTCACTGAACTTCTAGAGAGAGTTTGCTGCACTGAAAGTAAAGGGGCTGAATAATTTTGCACGCCCAATTTTTCAGTTTTTGATTAGTTAAAAAAGTTTGAAATATCCAATAAATGTCGTTCCACTTCATGATTGTGTCCCACTTGTTGTTGATTCTTCACAAAAAAATACAGTTTTATATCTTTATGTTTGAAGCCTGAAATGTGGCAAAAGGTCGCAAAGTTCAAGGGGGCCGAATACTTTCGCAAGGCACTGTACACACACACACACACACACACACACACACACACACACACACACACACACACACTGCAGTACCAGAATGAAGCACTCAAAACTTCCCTCTTACTGGTAAGTGGACTTGTTTGACACTTGGAAGTGTCTATCCTCTACAATGGTGCATTTTGCAATATGCATGTAAATATATTTTTCGTACCCTACTGTACCCTTGGATTTGACATGTTGTTTTGCATATGTTAAAGTCCTACTTCATTTACAGGGTGGAAATGCATGGACCTTTATACACTACCTTGACGGCCTGCGTTCCACACTGAATTCAAAGGTGACCTAAGTTGGATTTGACATGATGTAATTCACCATACTGTATGGGACTATAACTATTCTCACACCATAGCTCAGTCTTTGTGGGGCCCCACCATGAATAGAACATGACATACGGTCTACTGCAGTATCAAAGTCATGTGCTGACAAGACAAATTCACTTTTTGAAGTGGAACCAGGCCATCCACACCAGTAAATGGGTTTTGAGACACCTATCAAGGGGTGCCAGTGTGTCAGTGCAAAAACGAGCCACCCCACAAAGAGGGACTGAGAGGGTCCTATGACGGGTGAGCGTGGCAGTGTGGTGGCAGTGCCCTTGAAGAAAGCCCTTAACCTGGTCCGCTCAGGCACGACTAAACCGCTAATGTGCACTATGAAAAATGTAAGTGACTTAAATCACATTAGTTTAGGCCGTCCGTGAAGCGAATACACGACAGAATAAAACAATAAGTCTGGATGAGAGGAGCGAGGGACGGCGGTGGAACGGCATGAGGCCGTGGCGCCCAGATGAAATGGAGCCTCAGCCTTGGCGACGGCAGTGTTAACCCTCACTAACGCCGCACAGAGCTGACAGACGCTTAGACACACTGCTAGGTGGGGATGATTTCACACTGGTTACTTTAGTCTCTGTGTGAATATTGAGTTAAATTACACTTATATTAACTGAAAAAAATGCTGTAGACCACTTTCCATTC
Organism: Oncorhynchus nerka; assembly: GCF_034236695.1. NCBI lineage: Eukaryota > Metazoa > Chordata > Actinopteri > Salmoniformes > Salmonidae > Oncorhynchus > Oncorhynchus nerka. Next base: position 23,473,373 of record NC_088398.1, on the reverse strand, counting down.
TTTTTTCTGGTCATTTATATCCGAGCCCATGTGGCACCACACCTGAATTGACACTGTGCTTTTTATTTCTATTGCTATTTGCTTTCTGCAGTGACAAATATAACTGTACACTCTCTGCCGTATGACAAACAACAAAAAATAGAGCCAACAGTGTTATTTCTCCCACTGTGTCCCTTGATCCCAAAACGTCATACAATGAATCTCGCGAACGGTACAGGCAAGGACCCTAAAGGACACACAAGACACATGGGCACTTTTTCACCCAGGAGATTTTTCATCCAACCCAAGCTATATGTTATACTTGACATGTGATGCTCTTTCGCATATCAGTGTGTTTCATCTCCTACCCCAGTTGCTAAGGGAAGTTGATAGGCGTTTGGGAGAGTATTACATTTGCTTGTGTTAAGAAAATGGTTAAAACAGGAAACCTAGGTGCAGGGAACAAGGAGGGTTCAGTACAGTATCTAGGCCACATTTGGCTGCTCTTAGTTCACCTTGAGGCTCTGTGAGCTTCGGAGCGTGCAACAACGCAGCCCGCCCATCGAAGCCTGAGGCTTGGCAAAGATACTGTATCTACAGCGCAGCGCCAGAGCCTCGTTGCTAATAAAATCGGCTTGTATAGCATGTGTAAACATTCATGCATACCACTAATGTTGGCATAACATCTGTAAACCTTGTTTCTACTTTTCGTATATGACTTGGTGTACGCTTTAATACCACTAAATATACGTAAGCACATAGAAACCAGAAATATGAATTGATATAACACGCAGTAACATTTGTCCATCCCATCCCTAGCCAAACGAGACCAGCAAGTGTTTAGTTAGATATTAGAATGCACAGCATGAATTTGGTTGAGATCATTAATAAGGCCGCTCTCTGTCCTTTTATATCTGAAGCCTCTGCAGTCCTATCACTCCTACACGCTTGGGATCCTTAATGATGACACTCTTATTTGCAGTTATTTCCGGGACCTCGGTGACCTACTTGCCAGGGTCATGAGCAAAATGAACAAGACAAGCAGCTTTGAAGATTATGATAATGGAAACGAGGGGAGAGAAACAATTCACCGGCACGTTCTACATCTTATTATCGCTCTCGGGGTTGGCAGACGCCCATTTCAAGGACGTGATGAAAATCAGCTATGTTAGCTATGTTTTGTTAGCGAGCGTTGCATTGTAGGCCTATTTTACGGGAAAACAAACACTCATAACGTTTTACCCCTGAAAGACAAGTGTCAGAGAAGTGCGATGAAAACAGATGCCGGTCCATCCACCAAATTGTTCTGAAGATTTACTCAGAGCGCAGCAGCTGGAATGTACCGTGGTATATCATGTAATTTGTTGTAAATTTCAGGCGCCTGCTCTATAGCAATACTGCAGCCGCTGCATTGAGATGGAAATTGATACATTCATCAGTTCTCGGTGGGAGAATGAAGACAAGGAGTTTGATAGAGCTTGATATACAGTTTGATACAGCGTGAACCAAGGGCCAGATGGTGCAGACTTAAACATACTGTAAGAGGGAGGATATGGGTTCAAAAAGCAATTCATGCAAATTACCTTCCAATGAAAGCTGTTGACTCATGCAATTTTGCTGTGTTTACCAATAACAAATTGGAAAGGGAAAGTAATGGAAGTGCTTTTGGTGCAGAAAACCTGGATATAGTACAACCACTGCATGTGTTAACAACCAACACCAACGCCAATGTATAGACGACATGTTTAATGAGCATATCAAGTATTATGGCTGCATTTGTGTGTGGCCTATATAATGGTTGCCTGGGAATGGAGTGTGACCTAACCAAATAAATCCATTCATTAAGAAAGAAAACCCGAGCGGTTGGTCTGGGCCCTTGGTGTGTGGGAACGAATCGCTGAGGTGAACAAAACGTATAGAAATCTCACTGACTGGGCAAAGCAGAAGCCGCTCCTGCACTCTCACACCTTATGTTGTTGTGCAAAGTCAGCCTCACTGCGACTTTCATTATCTCATACACTACATCCTATTATTGGTTCTCTCTCAAAGCAGCAAACTAAATCAATTTCACATATTATCATTCCAGAATAGACCATTTCTTTAACTCTGCTTTATGGAAATGAGATGAGTGTGTTGTGTATTATTTTGGACTGGGGCATTGGTGGGGACTAGTAACCTAGGTCATTACATTTCTAACTATGTATATCTTACACTGGAGAATCCCTGCTATATCTCCACCTTTATATATCTACTGCATTACTACCATGATAGTCAAATGCACAGAAACGACTTTTCCCACTGGAACTACTACAAAAAGATGGCTCCCTTGTTTGCTGAGTGAACATTTGGAGTGGAGGCATCGATGGAGGAATTTGGAAGGATGAGTCACTGCAGAGCGCTAAACTGTAGGTGTGTGTGGAGGAGTGAGGCAACCAGGTGCTGTTAAGTGTGAGACTCTCCACTGACAGATGATGATCAAAGACAGCCGTAACAGCTACGTACGCTCATGGCTGCCGGCCAGACCAGCCAAATCCACAGTGGGGGACCACGACAAGCCCTGTCGGCGGAGAAGAGCCAGATGAAGGAAACCGAACGCAAGAAAATTCTGCTGCATATATAAGTACCGGTGGGTCTCCAAAACAAACTATCCCTTAGACTTAGATCACTTATCTCTACATCTCAATGCTTTTGGACCCAGGTTGACAACAAGTCTTAGTGTATGGGTGCTGATCTCGGATCATTTTTTCCTTTCAGATCACAATAAATAAGACGGGGGGGACTGATCTTAGATCAGCGCTCATTCTCTGATTCTCCAGCCGACTTATTTTGTCCTCCAATGATCACCAGCCTATAGGCCTAGTTGCCCATTTGTAAGGGATTCTTGAGTGGGAATTATTGAAGATGTTCCGGGGACAGTGGGTGGTTTTCCCTGCAGCAGACTGGAGTTGAGATAATACTAATGATGTCTTTTGGGATCTTGCACTGCCAAGGTTCCTGATCTTGATCCATGGGAAGCCCCAGTGTGACTTCTGGCAGTACTCTGCGAACACTGAAGCTTACGATAACTCGTGCCAGCAATTCTTTGGTTAATGGAATTAATGTTGATAAGACCTTGCCAGAAGACAATTACCTATCATAGGTAGATATCTGAACATGAGTCCTTGTGGGTTGAATAGAAATAACAGTTGTGGCAGTTATGGATACTATTATTTATGCATCAAGTGGTAGGAATGGACATAAATTGAGAGTGCAAATAGTTTCCCATTGCGCCTTCCCTTTGTAATGAAAAACATATATCGATAGTTGAAGTAGAACTTCTAACAGAATATGTCCTGTCTACATCCCTCACTGGGTGCGAACCAGGGACTTTTTGCAAACCAACACTCACAAAGCATTTCTTATCGCTCCAGAAAAGTCATTGCACGATGGATGATACTAACGAGCTAGCGGTTCCACATCGGCTACTGACCTGGGGGGGGGGGATTCTGACCCAAGTTAAGCACCCGTAAATGGTACGTAAATTCCCTTTTCATGCACTTTTCTCTCTATTCTGACCTTGAACTTAAGCATAAGAAAAACGCGCTATTCACCCGCTATTCCTTCGGGGTGGAGCTCGAATCCCTAAGATCCCTGGAGACTAACGTGAAACTGGTCATGTATTGCGGCCCGTTTTCCACAGTGAAGTTGGCTATAAATAGCTGTGCCGTTATTCCGATTTGTTGTTGTATGCCTCATAATTTGTGTGGACGAAATATAGAGACCCAGGCATAGGCCTCTGTAGGGCCGAACCAGCCGAGTTGTATGCTCCCATACTTTTCTCCATTTTATTTAACAATTTGTATCATGTTAAATGATACATACCCACGCACGTACCCACGCACGTCTAGAACTGTCACTTTTGTAGCCTACATTTTGAACCATTCCATTCCCTTTACCTTTATATCATCTGTTGTGTCCGTGTAGTTGTTCCTGAGGGTCGCTAGCATTAGTGGATCATATTAGGCTAACTTTGTGTAACAGTTTAGGACATGTAACCTACGTGAATCATTATGGAACTCAGGCCACATGTACTGTAGCAGGTTAAACTTGAAGCCTGGCGCACGGTTCACAACGACTGGGCAGTTGTCATCGCGGCTCCACGATCAGTGAGGATTAGAGTAGGACTATTGCTCAACCCCTACTGTAGACTTTGTTTCCACCTTACAATATTTCATGGATTGAACTTGAATATGACAACTTTCAGGATGAATCAAACCACTGTTTTTGATTCATCAATATACTTTGTGCGTAAGAGCTCTCCAAACCTGTTTTTTAATGATTCATACATACAGTTGAAGTCGGAAGTTTACATACACCTTAGCCAAATACATTCAAACTGTGATTTTCACAATTCCTGACTTTAATCCTAGTAGAAATACCCTGTTTTAGGTCCGTTAGGATCACCACTTTATTTTAAGAATGTGACATGTCAGAAAAATAGCAGAGAGAATGATTTATTTAAGCTTTTATTTCTTTCCTCACATTCCCAGTGGGTCAGAAGTTTACATACACTCAATTAGTATTTGCTAGCATTGCCTTCAAATTGTTTAACTTAGTTCAAACATTTTGGGTAGCCTTCCACAAGCTTCCCACAATAAGTTGGGTGAATGTTGGCTCATTCCTCCTGACAGAGCTGGTGTAACTGAGTTAGGTTTGTAGGCCTCTTTGCTCACACACGCTTTTTCAGTTCTGCCCACACATTTTCTATGGGATTGAGGTCATGGCTTTGTGATGGCCACTCCAATACCTTGACTTTGTTGTCCTTAAGCCATTTTCCCACAACTTTGGATGCATGCTTGGGGTCATTGTCCATTTAGAAGATCCATTTGCTACCAAGCTCTAACTTTCTGACTGATGTCTTGAGATGTTGCTTCAATATATCCACATCATTTTCCTTACTCATGATGTAATTTATTTTGTAAAGAGCACCAGTCCCTCCAGCAGCAAAGCACCCCCACAACATGATGCTGCCATCCCCGTGCTTCACGGTTGGGATGGTGTTCTTTGGCATGCAAGCCTCCCCTTTTTCCTCCAAACATAATGATGGTCATTATGGCCAAACAGTTATATTTTTGTTTCATCAGACCAGAGGACATTTCTCCAAAAAGTATGATCTTTGTCCCCAAGTGCAGTTGCAAACCGTAGTCTGGCTTTTTATGGTGGTTTTGGAGCAGTGGCTTCTTCCTTGCTAAGCGGCCTTTCAGGTTATGTCGATATAGGACTCGTTTTACTGTGGATATAGATACTTTTGTACCTGTTTCCTCCAGCATGTTCACAAGGTCCTTTGCTGTTGTTCTGGGATTGATTTTGACTTTTCGCACCAAAGTATGTTTATCTCTAGGAGACAGAACGCGTCTCCTTCCTGAGCGGTGTAACGTTCGTCCTCTTCTTCTGATGAGGAGTAAGAGAGATCGGACCAATTTGCAGCGTGGTAAGTGTCCATTTTAATAAGTCAAACTGAACACTACAAAATACAAAATAACAAAGTGAAACAAACGAAACAGTCCCGTGTGGTACAAACACGAACACAGAAAATAATCACCCACAACTCAAAAGTGAAACCAGGCTACCTACGTATGGTTCTCAATCAGGGACAACGATAAACAGCTGCCTCTGATTGAGAACCATACCAGGCCAAACACAGAAATCCCAAAACATAGAAAAAGGAACATAACCTTTATTTAACTAGGCAAGTCAGTTAAGAACAATTTCTTATTTTCAATGACGGCCTAGGAACGGTGTTCAGGGGCAGAACGACAGATTTGTACCTTGTCAGCTCGGGGGTTTGTACTTGCAACCTTCCAGTTACTAGCCCAATGCTCTAACCACTAGGCTACCCTGCCGCCCCAACATAGACAACCCACCCAACTCACGCCCTGACCATACTAAAACAAAGACATAATAAAAGAACTAAGGTCAGAATGTGACAAGCAGTATGACGGCTGAGTGTCCCATGGTGTTATTACGTGCGTACTATTGTTTGTACAGATGAACACGGTACCTTCAGGCCTGTGAAAAATGCTCCCAATGATGAACCAGACTTGTGGAGGTCTACAATTTTTTTCTGAGGTCTTGGATGATTTCTTTTGATTTTCCCATGATGTTAATTAAGCAAAGAGGCACTGAGTTTGAAGGTAGGCCTTGAAATACATCCACAGGTACCACTCCAATTGACTCGAATGATGTCAATTAGCCCATCAGAAGCTTCTAAAGCCATGACATCATGTTCTGGAATTTCCAAGCTGCTTAAAGGCACAGTCAACTTAGTGTATGTACACCTCTGACCCAATGTAATCGTGATACAGTGAATTATAAGTGAAATAATCTGTCTGTAAACAATTGTTGGAACAATTACTTGTGTCATGCACAAAGTAGATGTCCTAACCAACTTGCCAAACTATAGTTTGTTAACAAGACATTTGTGGAGTGGTTGAAAAAGGAGTTTTAATGACTCCAACCTAAGTGTATGTAAACTTCCGAGTTCAACTGTACTTTCCTAACCCTCAAATTTGCCTAAATAATATACAGGATCACAGTATTTTTTTTCATCTACCAGTTGGTGCTGAAATGGAGACAAATATGCATATATTTAGATGTCTTTTTTTCATCGATCCCTACATTAGACACAATTTTAATGAAAGGTACACCGTATTTAAACGGATAAACGTACTGAAAACCCTATTGACTGAAAACTTCACAAGAAAATCTGTTGGCCAGCAAGTGGGAGGGTTTTCAGCAGTTGAATGAAATGTATTCAGCACACACAAGGGAACCACGCCTGCAAACCTCATTATGCACCTGCATAAGGTAAGTCTGAATACCAACTACTGAGAAGTGCGTAGTGTAGGCGTGTGTAGGAAAGACGTGCATTTCATAACGTGCTTTAAGTTCATGAAGTACAGATGTACTGTACTTGTAGTCTTTTGTCAATGCAGACATACTGTAGTCTTTACAGTAAAAATACTTCAGAAATCAATGGATTCAAGGGCACTACCTGAGCTGCCTGGAGCCCTACTAAAAGCCTCCCAGTCTCGTCTTGAGACAGAACAGATTTCCCGAAGGACACAATGTGGAGCATTGAATGGGAAACCCCCCTGAAGTTTGGGAGCTCCGCTGCAGGAACGTCCTGGGCTGGGAATCGATGTGATACCTAGCAGCTGGATTCAATTATTTTTGTTGTTGTTGTGTATGTTATTATTCTGACTTTAATTAACTTCCTGTATCGGAGCTCTCTCCTCACTGCTCTGTGGCCTCATTGGGCAAGCTGAATGTGAGCTGAATGTCACGCTCTCCTTGGGCAGATCAATCCAGGCGATCAGATATCAGACTCCTGAAGGATGGCTGCAGGCCTCAGTGTGTGTGTGTGTGTGTGTGTGTGTGTGTGTGTGTGTGTGTGTGTGTGTGTGTGTGTGTGTGTGTGTGTGTGTGTGTTTGAAAGAGAGCACACACGCATGCACACATTCATGTACGCGTACACACACACAGCTCAAGGCCAAGGACTGATACCGTCAGACTGGCAGTCTGAGTGGAAAAATAACTAACTTCTCTTTTCAGTTAGGAACGCTTTGTCTTCTTCTATTTCCTTTATGCTCATGATTACCATCTGTGTAATAATAATGTGTCAGGTTGATTAGCTGACTTCCTCATTGAGAGGGACCTCTGTTCCACAAAATGTCTGCCTCGTGTCGTTGTTTACTGACTGCCTGAAGTCTGTGTACCTTGATCAAGGTTACACCGAAGTCCTCCCTGGGGGAATGAAGCAGAATTGTAACCCCTGTGGTAACATGTCTGCCTCTTAGCACAGTATCTAACTGTCTGCCTCTGCTAGAGCCTTGTGACTTGAGGGGGAAACACACCAGGCAGTCATTTGTAATGGTGAGTATTTGTCACTGAAGAACTTCCAGTAAATATATACATATTTTTCTCTCTCTCTCCCTCTCCTATGAGTATTATTTGTGGCCAACAATTACTTAGCTAATACATCAGTCTCTCCGACCCTTGAGGGATTACCACAAGTGTTTTATTATTTTTGCCATTTTTACCCCTTTTTTCTCCCAAATTTCATGATTACGATCTTGTCTCATCACTGCAACTCCCCAACAGGCTTGGGAAGCTAACGCTTCTTAACACCTGCTCGCTTAACCCGGAAGCCAGCTGCACCAATGTGTCGGAGGAAACACCGTTAAACTGACATCCGAAGTCAGCCTGCAGGCGCCCAGGCCGCCACAAGCAAAGTCCCCCCTAACCCGGACAATGCTGGGCCAATTTTGCGCCGCCCTATGGGACTCCCAGTCACGGCTGGTTGTGAAACACGCCACTCGGAAGGCCTTCCACAAGTCTTTTAAGGTCACACATATAAATGGATGATGTTTACATTGTCAAGATGAACCGCTTACGACGGCAGGGAGATGCATTGGGTCCGTTAACTACCGCGGTGAATGGGGTAATACCAATGACTCAGATATCTAACATTACAGTCAACATCCTCTCATCATCCATTGTTTCTCACCATCTCTCTCTCTCTCTCATTCGCAGACGCCCTCCTTTTTCTCCCTCCCCGCTAAATCAATTGTCCAGCAAATAATGTATCACTCCCTCCCTCTCTCTATCCTCTCAATACAGAACACGTCTCAGTCTCCACCATTCCTACCTTCTCATCATTATCCCTCCCTACTTCCATTTCAGATTCTACATTCTCAGTTTCTATGTTGTTTCCTGTCCCTTTGTGGTTCCTCTCACACTTCTTGTATTTACAGGTCTCCCTCTCCTCCCTCTCCACCTCCCCTCCCTATGACTTTAGTCTCCATCTCCATCTCCCTCCCTCTCTCCGACAAACACTCCTATTATCCCCACTCTGTCTATCTCCTCTCTTCCCCTCTCTTTATCTCGCTCTCCCACCCACTCACTTCTTACTAATAATAAACTGGAGACTAGTCATCGGGACAGGAGCCATTCTCCTCGGAACATCGACAGCCCCCTCAGCACTGCAGGCAGGCGGGCAGGCAGGCAGGGTAAGGTGGACACACATCAGTCTCCCACAGAACGTATTGCTAATCCTAAAGGGATCAGATCACACTGTATGGAACGGCTTTTGTGTGTCATTTAATCATTTAAGCTAATGAAAAAAATAGAAGCAGGGCTGATAATCATTGCACTTAATACTGGCAGCTTAACAATCTTAGAAGAAATGGTTTGTAAAGAGTTGTTTGGCTGTCTCTGTAGAACCCTCTATCTGGAACCAAAAAGGGTTCTACATGGACGTAACCAAAAAGGGTTCTCCTACAGGGCCAGCCAAATAACCCTTTACGGTTCTAGGTAGGACATTATTTTCAAGTAACATGTCACCCAAGATATGATGCCCCATAAACAAATATGAGAGACCAAAACAGACCAACTAAAAGATGTGATGCTTTATGTCAAGCAGTGGAGGCTCCTCAGAGGATGAAGGGGAGGACCATCCTACTCAGTGAATTTCATTTTTAAAAAATAATTGTGAAACATACATTTTTACATACAATTATACTAAATATATCAACGTCACCAAATAACTGAACACACTGTTTTGCAATGAAGGTAGCCTCAACATCACCCTTTAGGCTAGCACCATGGTACAGCCGGAGGACAGCTATTTTCCGGCCTAACCTATAGACTTACACAGTAATTACGACAACTTCCAGAAGACGTCCTCCAACCTATCAGAGCTCTTGCAGCATGAACTGACATATTGTCAGAGAATGAATCTAGTACTGAAAGCATAAGCTAGCTAGCTACTGTAGCACTGCAGTGCACAAAGTGTGGTGAGTAGTTGACTCAAAGAGAGAGAAAGACTATCGTTGAACAGTTTTGAAGAAATTAATTTCTTAACAAATTAAGGAGAAGCAGCAGAGAGAGAGAGAGAGAGAGAGAGAGAGAGAGTTAGCTATATTAAGTTGTATTTTTTTCCTGTTCTTAGTTTACCTTTTATTTACTTAGCTTGCTAATGGCTGCAGCTAATTTAGCCAACTCAACAACCTGACTCATATAGAGAAGAATGCTATTTATGTTAGCTAACTGGCTAGGGCTAGCCAACACTGCAACTCTTCCAAGTCAAGGTAAGCTTTAGTTTTTATGAATTTATTGCCACTGGGGCCCACCGGTGTAACTAATAAATTGCTTGCTATACATGTACTGCATGATTGTACACATGGATTGGATTGAAGTCAAATCCAATTTTATTTGTCACATGCTTTGTAAACAACATGTTTGGACAAACAGTGAAATCCTTATTGTCAGGCCCTTCCCAATAATGCCGAGAGAAAGAAAATAGAGGAATTGTGGGTTTACTAACGTGTTAGTTCTAGTAGCTATGTTGACTATGACGTTAGCTATTATAGTGACAATGATATAGGCTGTTTAGCGGTTATCGGTTATGGTATGAAGGATTGGCTTGAAGAGGTTCTTTGACATGGTCACAGATAGCTGTTGTGTTGTGCACCGAATTCCACAAGCGAAGAGAAAAGGTGAGAGGAGGAGAGTGTGTAGATCCGAGAAGTAATTATACAACGAACAAAGTAATGATGCTGTATTTGGTTGCTATGAAAGTAAACTGTGTGTGCGGGTGATCAGGGATGTATTCATTCCGCTGATTCCGTTGCAAAGCCTTTCTTAAACGGAAGCAAAGTAAACGGGATGGACATACCTGAATTTTCCAATAGAAACTCTCCTTCTGTTTGGACTAATGATTACACCCCAGAACAGCTAGATTCAGGCAAGAGTGTGTAAGGCGGTATTGAATGTATCGATGTCTGTCACCTTGATTACTCACATTTTTCTTGACCTGTGCAACTACATTGTAAACGTTCATTCATAGGCTAGGTTGTAGCAATCTTATGATGGGTATAGGGAATATTCTAGTATCATGTAGTAGCCTAAACCTATCTACGTTACGTTGACCTGGGTGAATGGAATTTGACTGACAGTCATCCAATATGCTGTAATAGAAGTAAGGCCACGCTCATAAAAATAATAATCGTCCTCACACATCTTAAACGGCACCGACCCCCAATGTAGTCTAGCTAACTAAAAGTGCTGTCACAACCAGTTATACCCTTAACGAAGTGTCCCACTGGGCAAAAACTGGTTGAGTCAATGTTGTTTCCACGTCATTTCAACCAAAATAGATCAACAAATCAACATTGAAAACTGATTGGATTTACAAATAGTCATCAACATAGGGCATTTCATCTCTTTTTCACCCACATTTGAACCTACATCCAATGACATGGTGAATAATGTTGTTGATTTCACATTGAATTCACGTTAGTTGGCAACTCAACCAAAGGCTAACGTTCCTCTTGAGACTCTAAATCAGTCCCAATCCGAGCATGTCCATTTACTCTATGTCTTACTGCACTGCCAACATGAATATCCCTATTCCTGGATTCACAAATAATCCTATGTAAATGCAGCATGGGGAAGCATTATGCACTCATTTAGAAGGCCACGAACCGTTACAGAAATCAATATCAGTCCGTGTCCACTTTATAAAACTTCAAATGAAGTTTGCAAAACAAATCAAATCATACTTTTGTTTCTCCTCCTGCAGCCGAAACAACGACAAGCTTATCTTTACCATAACTGAGTAAAAAAAAAAAGGTCAAATCTTCCAATCTTTTGCTTTGGATTTGTTACACAGTTAAATTGGCAAGAGAATGAAGAAATGGCGAGATAGTCTTGGAGTGGAAATGGGTTTGGGAATTCAATCAGCTTTCTCAATGCAACCTCCAATGGAAAGCTGTATACATTCCCTGTCTCCGCCTTAGTGTCGGTGTCTTGTGTACATTGAAGAACAGAGGGAAAAAGTGGAGAAGCCTTCACCAAGAAACAGAGCGTGAACATAAACAGGATGCCAAGGCTGGTCACATCCACCCTAACAATTACACTTCTCGTCTTCCAGAAAAAGTGGAATATAAATTACACAAACACAACTTTTTGAAGAGCGAGCATCACTACACCATCTCTGTTACCAACCTGGTCTCATAGACTAGACATAAAATAGTCAATGTAAATCCAAGACACTCAAATTAGTATGATATGTTACGTTTGGTATGGTTACATAGGGCAGAAGGTACTTGAGGTAAAAAACTAAAGGAAGGCGGTTGGTCGGGGTGGGTGGACGTATTTATTTATTTTACCTTTATTTATTTATTTATTTAGGTATAATGCAAATGTCTAGCAACCCAAAGGTTTCGTGTTCGAATCTCATCAAGGACAATAAAAAAAAAAAAGCTAATTAGCAACTTTTCCAATACTTACTACATTTTTTTCTCCTTTGCAACTACTTAGCATGTTAGCTGGCCTTTGCCCTAACTGTAAAATTAACCATTTTAGCTAACCCTTCACCTAACCCTAACATTAACCCTAACCCCTAGCTTAGCCAGCTAGCTAACATTAGCATTTGCCACCTAGCTAATGTTATCCACAAATAGGAATTTGCTACATATCTTATGTTATGCAAATACGTAACATATTGTACGTTTTGCAATTTGTAACATATCATACATATTGTAATTCGTCAGATATCATAAGAAATGGATGACGGACGAAACGTGACATACAATATTATCCTAAAAGTAGTGTCTCGGATTTACCTACAGAATAATACGAAATGCTCTGAAACCAGGTTGCCGTTACACCTCTAGTCTACTGACTCCACACAGGGAGGAGAGTGCCTTGACATTGATCCAATCCATACACTTCCTTTATAATCTATTTTCCCATCCAATGTCTGCTACCCCCCACTTCCCTGTTTTGATAGCGCAGCTGTCGCCGTTATATGACGCATACATTCCTGGGCCCATTTGCGGCTCGGGCGGATAAACGGATGTGAAATCAAGCCATGAAAAGCCAACATCGCATGGCAGGGAATTTCAACGGGACCTCATTAGCAAAAGCATGTTCCTCATTCCTCCGCTGAAATGGCAAGGCCACGCTGATTAAGTGTTTTTCTCCTCCCCCCTGTTCTTTCCCTTATGCCATTTTCATGGATGACATTTAATCGGAAGCATTTGGGGGATATTTCAGTTTATTTTCTGTGGCGATTGAAAGAGGCTTTTGGCGGGTTGTGACTGACACTGGGTCTGGGTCATAAAAGCTAGCGAGGGGGAAGGCTAAAGAAAATCTTCCTGATGCCCCCCCACCATGACAAAGAGACGGCTGTGCTGTGGCCAGACCAGAGCAGAGCAGAGTAAATGTGAGGCTGTGTGGATGGAGTCAGTCCCGGGCCCTGATCAAAGGTTCCTCTACTCAGCTGCCTGCTGCAGAGCCCAGAGTCCCCTGTCACCGACCCTGCCTGCCTGGCCCTACTGGCAGCCACAAGGACAGCAGCACTAATGCCCATGGTACCTGGGCACAAGCAGATATCACATGCCCCCAAAAAGAGATCTGAGAACGGCCCAGGCAAGACAACATCTGATAGGATCGGCTGGTCGACTGACCTCATTGCACAGGTGTGTATATCTGTGTGTGTGTGTGTGTGTGTGTGTGTGTGTGTGTGTGTGTGTGTGTGTGTTTTGAAGGATAAACAGCATCCCTCCAACCCCATGTTGCCTTTTAAATCCAGTGCTGCGTTGACTTTTAAATCCTAAGCAAAGCAAAGCTGCACATGTAAGAAACAGTCCAGTGGGCAAACTGTGTGCATGTCTGTCTCTGTGTGTTTGTATGTGTGTTCGAGGGCAGAGTGAGAGGATGAAAGTAGCTGCAGTACACACATGGTAATAGCCCAGAGGTACCTAGCTGCCACCAACAGGTATGCTAATGAAAGCTGCTAAGGGCTAGAATATTTATACTGTTTGTCTTCTTCTAGAGCAATGCTACCTCGGCTACTATACATATGTGAGAGACTGTGTGTAGGTGAGGGAGAGTGTGTACGTGTGTGTGAAATTTCACACATCACACACACACACACAAACTGCCTCAATATGACTCTACATTGCATGCGAGTGTGTAGGTGAGGGAGTGTGAATATGTGAAAGCTTACACATCACATCCACAAGGACACACACCCACATAAAATGCCCCAGGTTACGATTCTTTTCCCTTGCTTCCACCTGTTTTTCTCCTTGCTCCCTCTCTTTTTCCTCCTCTCTCGCCACATGCTACCGAAGCCGCAGGCTAGCGCTAACTTCAATTAGGAAGCAACACACCATGCCATTTCCTACTGTAGTGCCAGCTCTCCTAGCGTTAGCTAGCTCATCTGTGCATACCTTACCTTATACCTTCCTTTCTGCACTGCGCCGACGGCTATCATGCAGGGAGCTGATCCGTGACTTGCCATGATTGAGCTCGCTTTGGCTAACAGGTGCTATCATCTCCGCAAACCTTCAGCACTTCTCCCCCTCGCAGTACCCACACTTAGCCCATCAGGCAGAGTTGATGAAGAAATGTAGGTATTCTGACCACAAAGACTTGGCACAGCGTGAAATATGAGTGATCGGATAATTGAACTTGAACATTTAGAATTCAAAATCGGCCAGAGTTTCCAATTGTGGAAAGGTGGAGGATTCACAGAAGTTTGTCGGCCAAACCTGGGTTTAAATACTATTTCTAATCATTTTAAATATTTTGGCTGTGCTTGATTAAACTTGCCTGTTCGGGTTGAACAAATAGAAAAGTTCCAATTGCTGCAAACTCCGCCCACCTAGCACTCCAAGTATTTGAGAGATTACAAATAGATTTGAACCCATGAGGCCTGGCGTTTGTTGGCCGAAGGCAGCTGTTTTCAGCTTCGGCTCAGCCCAGACGGTCCTCCTAAAATCAGTGTGACGATGGAGGAGGATGGAGGAAGGCGATGGACGGAGAGAGAGGGCCTTTGATGAAGGAAGTGGGTCACATTTTAAATGTGGCGTCCTTGAATTAGGAAGTGTTTGTTCCCCAAAGGCTCCTTAAAAAGGCCAGAAATAACCAAGACCTCTTCCTCATTTATCAAGATGACACATTGCCTTATGATTTGGATGGGGAGGGGGGTGGTGGAAGGGGAGACTCGTTAAATCTTACAGGATGGCTGGTCGCTGGGCGGACTAACAGGACAGGGTTTAGCTAAGAGGCTTCTCTCTCTCTCTCTCTCTCTCTCTCTCTCTCTCTCTCTCTCTCTCTCTCTCTCTTTCTCTCTCTCTCTCTCTCTCTCTCTCTCTCTCTCTCTCTCTCTCTCTTTCTCTCTCTCTCTCTCTCTCTCAAGGTTTCTCATCCACTTGCCTCCCTCACTCCAAATCACAGCCCTTGTAGCTGTAACCCCTGGGAAAGAAATGATTACACCTTCCAAACTAGAAATTGAACTAAGAGTGTGGCCCTGACCTGCCACAGACACCTCCCGCCCACAATGAGAAACCTGGCAGAATACACAGACACAGACACAGACACAGACACACACACACACACACACACAGACACACACACACACACACACACACACACACACACACACACACACACACACACACACACACACACACACACACACACACACACTGCTACAGTACACACATGTCTAGATCCCAGTACAAATAGCTACTCGCCTACTCACGTCATCCACAGACATACTTAGCTAGGTGTATAAAATAAATCCTGGTACATACACACATCAAACGTCCCATACACCCATACTACTTCCATTGTATTCATCCTCCCCCAGCTGTTAGGAGCTGCAGACCAGCAGACCAAATACATTTCTAATTCTCTAATGCTGCAGGGCTAAATGACAGGTAGTCAATGGTCTGTTTCCCTGCCTGAAACATCTCCCGTGGAGCCAGCACAAACTCATTCTCTCCCAGAGAAAGAAATGCAAAGACTTCCTGGGCGTCCCAGTTAGTCGTGCTGTTAGGGGAGAGAAGAAGAGGGATGGAGGGAGGGATAGAAACAAGCAGCAGAGGGAGAGGAGGGAGAGAGGGGGAGACATGAGGGATTGAAAAGAAGAAGGCGGAGAGAGAGAAGGGAGACGGGGGGAGGGAAGAAGGAGAGCGACACACTTTCCGGAATTATTTACAAGTAGCTGCCAGTATGACAGGTAATTTGGGCAAATTCTCAACAGAGTCCGCAGCAGACGGCAAGGGGATAAAGATGGAGAGAGAGAGAGAGAGAGAGAGAGAGAGAGAGAGGGAGAGGGAGAGGGAGAGGGAAAGAAGGAAGGAAGGAGTTAGTGGGGGACGTGTAAAGACTACCTGACATAGCCTGGGCTTGGTGAGGAGATGAACAAAGAAAATGGGTTTCAGATTCCAATCTGGAGAGTGGGGGGGGGGGGGGGGGTGACTGGAGGGAGGGAGGCTAGTCAGCCAGTTGACAGATTGTGACAATTGTATTTATCGTGCGGCGAGGAAGAGATATCAAAAGCATTTTTTTTATTCAGTCTCTCGTTTCCCATTTAGGCTGGGGAAAGATCAAGCAAAAGGAAGGAAAGAAGGAGGCAAAACAAATAATAATCCTCCCTCCCCAAGATCCTGCGATTTATTCAGCTTCTGATTTATGAACTTGTTTGTGTCTGTCTATCATGTGTGCGTATATGTGTGTATGTGTGTGTGCGTGCGTGCGTGTGTGTGTATGTTCATCACTCGTTCTCTCTCTCTTTCTCTCACTGCACTGTGGGGCATAGCCAGTCTGTTGGATTTTATTTATAGAAAAGCTCCTCGTCTTGTACGGCGCTCCTTGGCTGTCTGTCAGCACTCACAGCCAATTAGAAGACACTTGTTAATAGCGCTAACTTTATTGTTCTTCTTCCTTTGGCTGTGTGGGCGTGATGATTTTATTCCTTCAGACTCGTACTGGCAGCCGGCTCCGAGGTGCAGATGACATTGAGAGAGATTGTGGTGTGGGGTTGTGTGTGTGTGTGTGTGTGTCTCTCTAATGAAGCCCCCCGGGACTGCTCATTGGCTGTTCCCTGCTGTGACTCGGTGTGACGCTGATCTGGAGACAGTTTTGCATATTCCCCACTGTGGTTAAGGTTAGGATTAGGCAAGGGGAAGCTGATCCTAGATCTGAACCTAGGAGAAACTTCATGGTCCTGTCAGAAAAGTTCTCTTGCTCCTGCATTGACATTTTCACCCCACCTCCCCCTGCTACCTAAGGGTACACACACGCCTCACACACGCAATCAATCCTGTCCTGTCATACACACACACATACACCTACGAACACGAGCCAACATAAACACACACACACAAATGGACACTGTAGCCACATATAGCAAACAAGAAGTAATTTGCTGTATTTTGATATAGCTTGATATGGAGTTCCACAGTCTAACACATACACTCACACACTCCAGCCAATCTCCCTGTCTCTCAATCAGCAGTCCAAACAGGTCCATGTGGTGCAGTCCACTCCGCAATCAGCGTTCACCCAGAGAGAGAGATAGAGAGAGAGAGAGAGAACTTGAGAATCTCTCTCCCAAGTGTGGAGATGACTGAACAGATAGCAGAAAGGGGGATGGGGCCAAATGGAAAACGAGTGCAATAAAACACAATCGGAGACAGTGGGAAAGGGGATTACCTCGTCTGCTTCACTGGAGGATGTAATTGTGGTAAAGAACACCACGACTCAAGCCGTACCCCAACACAACACCGCAGAACAGAGCAGAATGTGTTACCAGGAATTAGCACTGGCAATAACAGGCTGAGAAAGATGATGATGATGATGATGATGATAACACAGGTTGTATTGTTAGCTTACTAGAACTATGAGGAGTAGGTCCTTCAAAACATTTTCACAATCTAGCGTGCACAGTTTTTGTGCATCACAAGTATGTCTGGAGGGTATACAAGGATAAGATTGTTCTTCATAACTTGATTATGCGATAATACAGCGGCTCCAACCACTACTATACATCGTGGGCAGTTGTTTAAACAAAGCTTTGATTAGTGTGACCTCTATACATAAGCCTCAGGAGTGCAGATACCCCCACCCTTTACTCCCCATGCTTTACTTCACACAGGCATGCGTCAATCACCTCCTCCTAATTAACTGTCCTGGCCTGGAACATGCCTTTAGGAGACCATTAACCCTCGCTGGCCCCTCGCTGGCCTAACAAGGCGAAGCAAACAGAGACTAAACACATAGAGAGAGAGAGAGAGAGAGAGAGAGAGAGAGAGAGAGAGAGAGAGATGCAGCAGTACAGGTAGAGAGAGAGAGAGAGAGAGAGAGAGAGAGAGAGAGACAGAGAGAGATGCAGCAGTACAGGTAGAGAGAGAGAGAGAGAGACAGAGAGAGATGCAGCAGTACAGGTAGAGAGAGAGAGAGAGAGAGAGAGAGAGAGAGACAGAGAGAGATGCAGCAGTACAGGTAGAGAGAGAGAGAGAGAGAGAGAGAGAGAGAGAGAGAGAGAGAGAGAGAGAGAGGGGAGGGGAGGGAGAGTGGGGAGGGAGAGAAAGAGAGAGAGTGTGTGTGTGTCCTGGGCCCGCAACGAGGGTCCCCAGTCCGGGGTCGGCGATGAGGGTTCCCACACCGGAGGTGCCACCAAAGTGGGGTGAGCCAGTGGAGGAGCGGTGCCTGCGTCCCGCACCTGAGCCGCCACCGCGGTTAGATGCCCACCCAGACCCTCCCCTATAGGTTCAGGTTTTGGGGCCCGCAGCGAGGGTGCCCAGTCCGGGGCCTGCAACGATGGTGCCCAGTCCCGGGCCCGCTACGAGGGTCCCCAGTCCGGGGTTGGCGATGAGGGTTCCTGCACCAGAGGTGCCACCAAAGTGGGGTGAGCCAGTGGAGGAGCGGGGCCTGCGTCCCGCACCTGAGCCGCCACCGCGGATAGATGCCCACCCAGACCCTCGCCTATAGGTTCAGGTTTTGCGGCCGGAGTACGCACCTTTGGGGGGGGGGTACTGTCACGCCCTGACCTTAGAGATCATTTTTATGTCTCTATTTGGTTTGGTTAGGGTGTGATTTCGGGTGGGTATTCTATGTTCTATTATTTGTATTTCTATGTTTTGGCTGGGTAGGGTTCTCAATCAGGGACAGCTGTCTATCGTTGTCTCTGATTGGGAACCATACTTAGGTAGCCCTTTTCCCACCTGTCATTGTGGGAAGTTGACTTTGTTTAGGGCACATAGCCTTTGAGCTTCACGGTTTGTTTTTGAAGTGTTTATTGTTTTGTTCGGGGTCATTTGGATTAATAAAAGAAAATGTACGCTCACCACGCTGCACCTTGATCCTCTCCTTTCAACAGCCGTGACAGAGAGAGAGAAATTAAATTAAATAATGATTTTCCGGGGAGAGATCCAGATCTCAGAGAATTAGAGCAAAGTTCTTTGGTACAATATATAGAGTACTGCACACACTACAATTACTTAGGTTTAAAAATAAGCTCAACTGGACACCTTAATGAGGCAGTGAATGAACTGAGAGAGAAAGCACGCAGGGCATTCAACTCCATTAAAAAGCCAATTGAAATACCTATTGAAATTTGGCTAAAACAAATTGAATATGTCATTGAACCAATTGCACTTTATGGCAGTGAGGTGTGGGGTCCACTTGCAAAACAAGATTTCATCAAATGGGACAAACACCCCATTGAAACCCTGCATGCAGAGTTCTGTAAGATTATCCTACATGTCCAGAGGAAAACTAGAAACAATGCATGCAGGGCAGAATTAGGCCAATATCCACTAATAATAAAACTCAAAAAGAGCTATTAGGGCCTCCCGGGTGGCGTAGTGGTTAAGGGTGCTGTACTGCAGCGCCAGCTGTGCCACCAGAGACCCTGGGTTCGCGCCCAGGCTCTGTCACAACCGACCGGGTAGGTCCGTAGGACGACGCACAATTGGCCTAGCATCGTTAGGGAGGGCTTGGCCGGCAGGGATATCCTTGTCTCATCACGCACCAGTGATCCCTGTGGCGGGCCGGGTGCAGTGCACGCTAACCAAGGTTGCCAGGTGCATAGTGTTTCCTCACATTGGTGCGGCTGGCTTCCGGGTTGGATGCGTGCTGTGTTAAGAAGCAGTGTGGCTTGGTTGGGTTGTGTATCGGAGGACGCATGACTTTCAACCTTCGTCTCTACTGAGCCCGTACAGGAGTTGTAGCAATGAGACAAGATAGTAGCTACTAAAACAATTGGATACCATGAAATTGGGGAGAAAAAGGGGTAAAATTTTAAATAAAATTAATTTTAAAAAATTTAAATTAAGTTTTGGAAACATCTAAAATACAGTGACCACCTCTCATATCACTACCAAGCCCTGCAATGCCAAGAGCTGAGCAAAGAAAAGAGTCCCCTCATCCAGCTGGTCCTGGGGCTGAGTTCACAAACCTGTCCTACTAACACACTGAAGCCTCAGGACCAGAACATCCAATCAATCAGGATAAACCAAATTACAACACAGTCAAAACAAAACTATATTGCTTATTGGGAAACACAAGCACAAACACAAAGCAAAATGCAGTGCTATCTGGCCCTAAATTGACAGTACACTGTGGCTAAATATTTGACCATGGTTACTGATCAAAACCTTAGAAAAACCTTGACAAAGTACAGACTCAGTGAGCACAGCCTTGCCATTGAGAAGGGTAGACACCGGAAAACCTGGCTTCCTGTAGAGGAAAGGCTGTGCAACCACTGCACAACAGCAGAACCTGAGACGGAGCTGCATTTCCTGACAAAATGTAAAAAATATATAACAATTAAAGAGTGTAATTTCCCCAAATTTGAAACCCTTATTCAAGGTTTCAAAGACCTCTCTGATGAGAGTAGGCTACCCATCCTGTTGGGGGAGGACGCAGAGAGCTGTGGGTTGGCAGCGCACTACATTGCTGACTGCCATAAGTTGAGGGACAGTGTCTGACAGACCAATCAACCTGCACATGTCCTCTACTGTATGCTTATTGTTATTGTTGAATGTATGGTTATTTTGACCCTTGGTTATTGTTGTTACTGTTGTCCCGTTGACAATTTGGATTCTCATTTTCATATTGTAAATATCCAAAATAAGCTTTGGCAATATGTACATTGGTACGTCATGCCAATAAAGCGAATTGAATTGAATTGAGAGAGAGAGAGAGAGAGAGAGAGAGAGAGAGAGAGAGAGAGAGAGAGAGAGAGAGAGAGAGAGAGAGAGAGAGAGAGAGAGAGAGAGAGAGAGAGAGAAATCAATTTCTTGAATATTGGATTTCATTTTGAGGGAGAGAAAAAAGCGAGCCTTGCTCAAGCTCGTTCTTTAAAGACCTAAAATCCACACGCATGAATCTTTTAGCAGTGGCTGTCTGTGTGATACGGGCCAAGGCGTAGGGGGAAGAGAGGACGGTACGGAGGGGGAGATAGGAGGGGAAGGAGGGTCCATTCCGGGGTTAGTGCATCTGTTGGACAGATAGATAGTCCGGTTTCAGCCAACACAGAGGCCAACTCAGGTCCCTAGTTTTATACAGCAGGGCCTGTATTCATAAAGCATCTCAGAGTGGGGACACTGATCTAGGATCAGTTTTGACTTTTAGATCATCACATTATACTGTATGGACAAGGGGGACCTGGTTCTAGATCAGCACTCCTACTCTGAGACGCTTAATGAACACAGCCCCAGTTGACTAAAACAGGCTTGGATTATTAAAATCCAGTTGATGTGGTTTCTTATTCAGTAACAAATAACAACACACTGAAAAAACATGGAAACTTGGATGAAATGGAAGTTTTAATTTGACCCGGTGATGACTCAGATGAGTTTGTGTTGAGTTTGAGGAGCGCCAGCAATCAGAGCCAATAAGAGCCTAGCTCCCACTCTCTCTCACATCCAGATGTATCGTCACTAATTAGCCAGGAGGTCAGAGACTTTATTTCATTTTCTGAGCTGTAGAGCCGCCGGCTGGCCTACAGGGGCTGATGCTTTATCGTTAGCAATCTGCTGTTAGCTACAGACAGCCCTAGCTTGACCTCGACAGGTGTGTTTGACACCCGGCTTTTGTGCGTGCGTGTGTGTGTGTGTGTGTGTGTGTGTGTGTGTGTGTGTGTGTGTGTGTGTGTGTGTGTGTGTGTGGCTGGTGGGTATGTGAAGGGCAAAGGACCAGTGCCATCCTGAAGACCATTAGTGAGCACAACCTGCTACTGTAGTCACAGCCCTTTAAGGAGCTCTCTTACAAACTATCATATTCAAACAGGGGAGGACTAGTGGGGTAATAATGGTGTTATTAATATTTGTGGCATTCCCATTAACCTTGCTGTGAAGCGGTACCGCAGAGGTGGTAGAGGGCTCTTATTATGGTGTGTGAGGGTCTAGCGGTGAGGGGAGGGTGGGCGACTGGGCTAGAGGTGCGGGATCACGCCTCCAGGACCGTACCCTGGCACTAGCGTACAGTGGCTTGCAAAAATAATCACCCTCCCCCTTGGCATTTTCCCTAATTTGTTGCCTTACAACCTGGAATTGAAATGGATTTTGGGGGGGTTTGTATATCATTTGATTTACACAACATACCTACCACTTTGAAGATGCAAAATATTTTTTATTGTGAAACAAATATGATTTTTTTTGAGAATGCAGAACCCCCCCCCCCCTCAAAGTCAATACTTTGTAGAGCCACCTTTTGCAGCAATTACAGCTGCAAGTCTCTTGGGGTATGTCTCTATAAGCGTTGCACATCTAGCCCCTGGGAGGCCCATTCTTCAAGGCAAAACTGCTCCAGGTCCATCAAGTTGGATGGGTTCCGCTGGTGTACAGCAATCTTTAAGTCATACCACAGATTCCCAATTGGATTGAGGTCTGGCCTTTGACTAGGCCATTCCAAGACATTTAAATGTTTCCCCTTAACCCAGTTGAGTGTTGCTTTAGCAGTATGCTTAGGGTCATTGTCCTGCTGGAAAGTTAACCTCTGTCCAGGTCTCACATCTCTGGAAGACTGAAACAGGTTTCCCTCAAGAATTTCCCTGTATTTAGCGCCATCCATCATTCCTTCAATTCTGACCAGTTTCCCAGTCCCCACAGCATGATGCTGCCACCATGCTTCACTGTGGGGTTGGTGTTCTCGTGATGATGAGAGGTGTTGGGTTTGCACCAGACATAGTGTTTTCCTTGATGGCCAAAAATCTCAATTTTTTTCTTATCTGACCAGAATACCTTCTTCCATATGTTTGGGGAGTCAGTCTCCCACGTGCCTTTTGGTGAACACCAAACATGTTTGCTTCTTTTTTCTGGGCACTCTTCTGTAAAGCCCAGCTCTTTGGAGTGTACGACTTAAAGTGGTCTTATGGACAGATACTCCAATCTCCGCTGTGGAGCTTTGCAGCTCCTTCAGGATTATCTTTTGTCTCTTTGTTGCCTCTCTGATTAATACCCTCCTTTCCTGGTCAGTGAGTTTTGGTGGGCTGCCGTCTCTTGGCAGGTTTGTTGTGGTGCCATATTCTTTCCATTTTTTTTTCCAACGCAATGCTACTTACTTACTAAACAGCCTACACATGGAACATGGAATTCACTCAAGTATTATATTGTGCCGAAACTGAGATAATATAACATTGACATTGGCATGGATGCAAATGAGAAATATTAGTGGAGAGTGATACCAGTATGAAGAAGGAATTAATAGAAGGTAGTGGAAACTGTATTAAATCCTTTACATGTAATCTGACACGTCTTGCAGAATGCGTTTAATAGCGTATTATCGATAAAGTCTGAGTGAAATAACCGTCTGTTTTAATTGAACCCACAGGCAAGTGTACTCACACACCATGATAAACCCTCAAACTAATCCCACCACACCAACTAGGACTTGTAAAATACAATTATGACAAAATCAATGGGACTAACTGAATCCCTTCCAAGTTTTACCTCATAAACGCTTGGTGAGCTGAAACATTACTGAAACGACAATACTAGGCTGAAACGTTTCCCCTCCGAAATCAGTGTACCACCATCTTGGTTTTTCTTTCTTTACAGAAATCTTAAGGGCATCTTTCTGTCGATGCGACTAGATCATGATTGATTCCAGAGAAGATCAATCCAGTCTGGCTGATTGAGAACACACCTGAACTGTAGCCACGTTTGTCTTGTCTGATTTAAGAGGCTCTGTCTGGTATAACAGATCCATGTTTATCTCAGCTGTCAAAGTGAAAAGAACATTCACAGACGCATCATGTTACACCTATGGGTGCATATCAACATCATAAGTAATGCACACAGTGGGTTTTTCTTTATTTACACTGCTGGTTAACAGTGTTGTTCATCTTGCGCATTCTATAGATACAGATCTCTTTGCATCTTCACTCGTCTGGGTCTTCAGAAGTCTTGGGTTTGTCTTTATTAAAGCACTGTGTCATATTGAGCTGTAAGTTCTGCATTCATGTCACCTAGTTCCCTCTAGTCTGGGCCTAATGTGAGGTTCTCAAACAGTAAAGAAAAACTTTCACCACAGAATCCGTCTCTTTACCGTGGATAATGTTTTTTTTGGAGCAGATATTGACTTGTCAGCAAAACTATCTCATATTAGAGTCGTGTTGCCTGACATTAAGCAGCTAATTGCCCTTTTCCGACACCTTCATTATTTTTAATGGGAATCGGGGGTCTGCTGACCCTATAAAGGTTGCGTCGATACAGCCAGTGCTCTGTGAAATAGTGTGATGTTACGTCGCTCTGACACTGTGATTTCACAGCAAAGCAGACTTGGATTTAAATACTATTTGAAATGTTCACAATTATTCTTTTTTTTTCCCGTTTGTTTTAGCCTGCCCGGAGTGTTAAAATGGGCGGGTTTGAAGTTTTGGGACAGTTTTATTGGTTCTATTGAGAAAGACAAGGTCAATCAAACACAGATATCAAACCATTTTTATTTTTTTTAAATAGATCATTTAACCCAGGTTTGCTGAGAAGCAGGTCATCAGACTTGAGGGAAAATCCACTTTCTTGATTGTGTTAGTTAGGGTTAGGGTGTATTAGAATATGCCTCAATCTATACTGCATCTATAATTCATGGATGTCAAATAAGCTCGGGGAGAACGTGTTACGCTCCAAATGAAGTTATAATTTGCATGTTGAAATAACTGCATTACTTATGAATTTCTTTATTGCTGGAATGTACTGTAAATCTTAGGAATTGTAAGCCTCATTTATCAATTATGCATATACACAGTTTAACTAATGAAGAGTAATCAGAAGCTATATGTGCTATATAGGCTAGCTATGGCTTATTCTATAATTAGGGGATTTCCCTCACACACAGACTAAGGCATCTTCTTTGGATCGAGGCTGACATTTTCAAAACAACCAGAACCCTAGTAGAAGACAATACTGTCAAAAGACTATGTGTGATTGGAATTCTCTGCATGCGGCAATCCACAACATCCTGGTAGAATACCCCTCTACCCTCCCCACCACACAATACACAACATCCTGGTAGAATACCCCTCCTCTACCCTCCCCACCACACAATACACAACATCCTGGTAGAATACCCCTCCTCTACCCTCCCCACCACACAATACACAACATCCTGGTAGAATACCCCTCCTCTACCCTCCCCACCACACAATACACTAATGGAATCTCACTCTAACATGCATTACTGAACTGGCAAGACAACACAGACGTTTAGCTACTGTGGTATCTCACACCACATCCAATTAGTTAGAAATATCACCACACAATAACCTGGCCCAATCTCCATCTTAACCCAATTATAGGACTATTGCCACCCAAATCACTCAGTGCAATCTTACTTGAAACCAAATTATGGGAAATATCACTCAGTGCAACCTCGCTTTAAACCAAATTATGGGAAATATCACTCAGTGCAACCTCGCTTTAAACCAAATTATGGGAAATATCACAAAACAATAAATAATTTATTTCTGACCCGTCATCTCATTCCAAATGAATTAGTGTCGGAATATCAGATCAGACACATGCCGAGATTTTTTCATACCTATTAATGAAATACCCACTGGTAATAGAGGGAGAGGAATCGTTTCATACCGGTGTAAAACAGCTCCTGTAAGTGTCGTTAGGGAGCTGTCACGGTGAAATTTGCAGTGAAAATCCTGCCTAACTGAGTCTTTACTGTCAGGTGCGTGCTGCTAACATGGACTCTTTATTATCAGAAAATCCCACTGGCACCTTCACAGCTGGAACAGCTGACCACGCGCCAGCCCTAAATGACAGCAAAATTGCCATGAGTCTCTTCATGGTGGCAGAGAAGTGGCACAGCGATGGTGAGTAGGGGGGATTGCACTGTGCCACCACCACCTACCACTGGGCATCAGGCGGAATTGCCTTACCAATTCTATTGTTTCCCGAAATGGTACGAGGCCCACAGCCACACTGCTAACCCACTGACACAACCCACTATTTCCTATACACAGGCAATTTAAAAAGGGATATTTCACAGGGTATGTGGTGGGCTTATTTGGCCATTGGCGGTCTCACCAAGCTCCTAACCACTTATTGTCATGCAGTGTGCAGTGGCACCCAGACTGTAAGAGCATCTTATTAGAATGATTTGAGGTATGTGCCTCCCTGGAATGAATCCCTAATGAGTAGAATATCACATTAGCGCCAAATCCTTACCGCCGCGATATCACACAGCAACTGACCCTGAAACAGTTTCACAACGCCCACTCGCCGAGACTCGTTTTTTTATTGGCAGGGATTAAAACTGCCATTTACTATTTAATCGAATCGTCTGTCCCGCAAATCAATCCATCTCGATCACTGTCTGTTGCGGCTTTTTGCATCCAGCCTTCTCCTCCTCCTCCCCCTTTCCTCCCTCTTGCCATCTGTCTCTCTTTCTCCCACTCCCTCCCTCTATGCACCCTTCTTCAATCATATTTTCATAACTCTTATTCTCTCCGGCCTGTCCACTTTCATATACCCTCTATTTCTCTCGCTCCTTCCCCCTACCTCCCACTCACTCCCTTTGAATTAAACAGTACATAGTATAACATCTCATTCCAAAAGCATGGGCATTAACATGGAGTTGGTCAACCATTTGGTGCTATAACAGCCTCCAATCTTCTGGGAATGCTTTCCACTAGATGTTGGAACATTGCTGCGGGGACTTGCTTCCATTCAGCCACAAGAGCATTAGTGAGGTCGGGCACTGATGTTGGGCAATTAGGCCTGGCTTGCAGTCAGCGTTCCAATTCATCCCAAAGGTGTGCGATGGGTTGAGGTCAGGCCAGTCAAGTTATTCCACACCGATCTTGACAAGCCATTTCTGTATGGACCTTGCTTTGTGCACGTGGCCATTGTCATGCTGAAACAGGAAAGGGCCTTCCCCAAACTGTTGCCACAAAGTTGGAAGCACAGAATCATCTAGAATGTCATTGTATGCTGAAGCGTTAAGATTTCCCTTCACTGGAAGGGAAATTTCAAACAATGAAAAACAGCCCCAGACCATTATTCCTCCTTCACCAAACTTTACAGTTGGCACTATGTATTGGGGCAGTTAGTGTTCTCCTGGTATGCGCCATACCCAGATTCGTCCGTCGGATTGCCAGATGGTGAAACGTGATTCAATACTCCAGAGAATGTGTTTCCACTACTCCAGAGTCCAATGGCAGCGTGCTTTACACCACTCCAGCCGACACTTGGCATTTCACATGGCGATCTTAGGCTTGTGTGCGGCTGCTCGGCCATGGAAACCCACTTCATGAAGCTCCTGACGAACAGTTCTTGTGCTGACATTGCTTCCAGAAACAGTTTGGAGCTCAGTAGTGGGTGTTGCAACTGAGGACACCATACATGCTTCATCACTCGGAGGTCCCGTTCTCTGAGTTTGTGTGGTCTACCACTTCGCGGCTAAGCCATTGTTGCTCCTAGACAGTTCCACTTCACAATAAATAACAGCACTTACAGTTGACCAGGGCAGCTCTAGCAGGCGAGACATTTGACGAACTGACTTGTTGGAAACCCTAACCCTATGACGGTGCCACATTGAAAGTCCCTGAGCTCTTCAGTAAGGCCATTCTACTGCCAATGTGAGTCTATGGAGATTATATGGCCGTGTGCTCGATTTTACATGCGTCAGCAATGTGTGTGGCATTTTAAGGCGTGTCCACATACTTTTGTATACATAGTGTATAATGCTCAGCCTGTGACTTTAATCACTATGAAATGAGCAGCAGGAGGGCAATGAATGGAACGTATCAGTTGATGACATCTCAGCAACATGTGTCTCTCATTCTCATTCTCAGTGTCGCTGACTCCCCGTGTCGCTATTCACCCTTCTCTCCCCGTCTCTTGCTCTCTCTCTCTCTCTCTCTCTGGCACTCTCTCTCTCCCACTCCCTCTATCTGGTTCCCTCTCTCCCACACATTTCCCCCATTACCTCTCTCCCTCTGTCTCCCTCTCTCCGCCCCTCTCATTCTCCATCTTTTGGCTCGAGGAGGAGTGTACGAGCTGCTGAAATTTTCATCGATCTGTTTTTCTCTGCTTTATTTATTTCCCTCCCTCCCGTTCGGCATCCATTCCTCTCTCCCACCTACCTACCTTCCCTCCTCTCCTTCCCTCCTCTCCTCCCCTCCTCCGACCCAGAAACCTCCAGCCCCGATAGACCAGGAGAGGCAGTGAGGGACTAAAAACCACAACATGACACCGTGA
The DNA here is from genome assembly GCF_034236695.1 of Oncorhynchus nerka. Classification (NCBI taxonomy): domain Eukaryota; kingdom Metazoa; phylum Chordata; class Actinopteri; order Salmoniformes; family Salmonidae; genus Oncorhynchus; species Oncorhynchus nerka. Next base: position 23,444,832 of record NC_088398.1, on the reverse strand, counting down.
TTTAGCATTCGTTGCATCCCGCCCCATGGTTGTAAACAACACTAGGGTTGCTGTGAGATGTGTGTGGGCTAAAAACAACTTCTGACAAGTTGAGCACTTGACAGACAGTATTTGTTACGGCAGGATATTTTAGCATTAGTTGCAGCCTGTAGTTGCACTGTCAACCACACAAGAGATGTAAGGATGTGCGAGGGATAAGACTATGCCGTAGCATGAAAACAGCTTCTGACAAGCTGAGTGCTTTAAAAACAGATAGTATTTCTGAAAGCAGGTTAAGATGTTGTTAGAGTGGAACAGTGGAGGCTCCTCAGAGGAGGAAAGGGGAGGACCATCCTACTAAGTTAATGTCATAAAAATAAAAATGGTGAAACATTCAAAAAGTGATATTTTTTGGTAAAACTGTACTAAATATATTCACATCTCACCGATGAACTGATTAAGACACACGGGTGTGCAATGAAAGTCTACAGTAGCCTCAACAACACCCTCTAGGGTAGCACTATGGTGTAGCTGGAGGACAGCTACAGTAGTTTCCCTCCTCTGGATACATTGCATAGACAAAATTGCCACAGGAGATATAAGGACATGTCCCCCCCCAAAAATTCAGAACAGCCCCACAGATAGCATATGAATATGTCATAATGGCAACATGTCTAAAATTGCAGGTAATTACGGTTGACTTTGGGTACGAAAACGGTCCTCCTCTTTCTCAATTTTCAAACAGCAATGGAGTGTGCCTTTGGTGATGCATCGATGTGTCATTCTTGTCCTGCACGCCGTGACTGACGTAGCTACTTCGTTAGCTAAGCTAGCCACTTGTAGCTAACCAGTAACTCCTCCAATATGTGTTGATGTAATTTCAACAAGATCTGTTTTTGGACGGAAGCTGTAGAGGGCAGAAAGAAATTGCATTTCTGTCGCCAAATATCTTATTCATTCATTTTTTTAAGCATTACATTACCAGGTACAATGGTGCATTGATCATTTATACAGTTTAAAGATGTTATTATTGTATTTTGCCCAAAGTCTACCTTCAAAGTAACTGTCCAGTGTTTCCAGATTTCTATTAAATCTGACCAATAATTCATTACAATATGAGTATAATAGTTTCCAGCCCAAAATGAAGTATGTTAAAAATCAGCTTTTCTGTGTTGGAATGGTGTGGGTGTACCCCAACAACAGAATGGTCTGGGCATATACCAGTCATTAAATATATTAATACAAGTACACCGCTGATTGGCCAGCTCATCCTCTATGAGGAAATATTAATATTAAGTCTGTTTGAGATAGAAGTTTGAGGTTGGGTTTTTGAAGTGTTTTTTTCTCTCCAATGTATGCTTTGGCCACAAAATAGTAAAGTAGACGAGTCAACAACATTATTTGAGTATAAGTTAACATAATATGAACTTTTAAAAGTGAGATTTTCAAATGACTTAAATGTAAATGTAAAAGTGCAACATTTTCCCTCAGCCTCATGGGAACATGTAGAGTAGCAGGAAATTATCTTTAAAACTGCCAAATTTTCTCTCATCCTCATGGCAAATTGTAAAGAATAGCATGAGATGAGCTATAAAACAGCACATTTTTCTTTGTACCCCATGGCAAAATGTGGAGAATTGCAAGAAATCTGCTTTAAAATTGTACAATTTTCTCTCCGACTCATGACAAAATGTGTAGAATATAATTTTAAAACTGCAAAATCTTCTCTCTGACTCATGATTTATTTTGTTGAAATACAGGAAGTTAGCTGTTTAAAAAAAAAAAATGTTTTCCCCTCCTTGGGAGGGGGGTTAGAGGACCTTCCACTTATCCTTTCACTTATACTGTGTTTTTCAAAATACTACGCAAGAGAGGCATGATAAGTAATGTGAAACTGTGTAGAATTGCAGGAAATATAATATATATATATATTTAGGGGACCCCCCCCCCACATGCCCATCTTCTGTTCCTTTCATTTTTTTCTTTTCAGATGAGAGTTTACAAGAATTTATCTGACAAAGAGGTGCTTCATTGTGGCCTGAGTTCTATTGAAAATGGTCAGGGCAGAGTCCTGGGCTTTTATTATGCCACCCAAAACCCTGAAGTGCCACTGAGACAAGCAAGTCAAAACCCCAGGCCTCAGCCTTTTGAGTGGGTTACCAGTCTTCACTGAGCCCTTTTCAGACTTACATCATGAGATGTCCAAAAACGTGCCTTTGACCCGAGAGGATGGGAATTCAAAACATGTTCAATAAAGAAAGGCGGTTGTCAGGCATAGACTGGTTTTACGCTTTTATGAAGGGGCACCCAGAATTATCCATCCACAAGCAACCAGTCTGGTTCGAGCTGTGTGTGTGTGTGTATGTGTGTGTGTGTGTGTGTGTGTGTGTGTGTGTGTGTGTGTGTGTGTGTGTGTGTGTGTGTGTGTGTGTGTGTGTGTGTGTGTGTGTGTGTGGGCGCGCGTGCGCACGTGCGTGTGTTTAATCAATATTTAATCTGTTATATTCCCAAAAATGTATAAATATTACAAACTATTGAAAACCATTTGCTCTTGAATTTCATTTTAGAGACTGCTGGGATTTACAATCTTGCCTTATTCAAATGAATATGAATTTAGTTTAACTGTACATAATGGAGTGTCAGGAAAAGGTAAAAAAGAAGAAAGAGAATTTACTGTACGTGCAAAATAGGGACATTTCTGTGAGACCCCATGGGGGCATCTTAACCCGGTAGCTGGTCAAATAACCCTTTCTTAAATGTTTTTATTTTTTATTAAATAACAAAATAAATCTGCAAGGTGGGGAGCATCATACCCCATGTTACCCTATTAGTATTTTACTAAAATGGATTCAGATGATAAATATAATGTTATCTCAAAGTAATTCTAGGGCTTCTGCAGTATCATATCCCAGTGGTAAATATTACCGTGGTTAACAGGGTGCATGGAGAGTACTCTAACAGACCACAATAGAGCAGCAGGGTGGAAACTAATGTTTGTCTCCCCTGTGCTGTTGTACAAATTAACACACTCCTTCACATAGCCAAACACAAGACAATCACACGTCTGCAAACACACACACACACACACACACACACACACACACACACACACAGACAAAAATATGCACCCACGCTTGCATGCACGCACGCACACACACACACACAAACACATAAACACCCCCCTACACAAACACACACACACCCACAGTCCCATCAGGCATGGAACAGGCTGCATTAGTTTCCTAAGCCTCTTCCATTGATTTGCCAGCGAAGCTTCTTGTCTCTGGTAATGAGGACAGGGAGAGAAGCGGGACCCGGGTCCCTCACAGCTCCCACAGGAGAAAGAAGCAGCGGCTGCTCTAATCTGAACTGTGTTTCCAACGATGCTAACGCCCTCACACAAAAAGACAAGAGACAGAGGGGGGTAAAATCTCTCCCTCTCTCTGTCCCTCTCTGTCTCTGTCTCTCTCCTTCTTTCCAGATAGCTCAATCTACATGCCCAGGCTAAAGCCTCAGAGCCAGGATTTAGCCTGTGCCAGAGACATATTCGATTTTCACTATATGCCTGTATTGATAAGAGATCAATGAAAGTTCTTTATGTGCACAAAGATGTATGAATATATAGATATTCCTCTCTACCCCTCAAGGCTGGGTGCTCCTGGCTCCGATGGGCTTCATTGATTTACTGTTCGCACCTTCACTGGGGGAATTGTTTAAATTCATCTTGTGGGTGGCCCTATAAAGGCTGTGTTCGAGTGTGTGTGTGTGTGTGTGTGTGGGTGGGGGGGTGGGGGGGTATATGGTATACAGTATATGGGCCTCCCACTTCTCTCTACCTCTACATACATTCTGCTGCCACTTGAATTATGTTTCTCTTCCTGCTTTAAATAAAACATAGGCTTTTTTTTCATTACTATTATGTTGAGGGCCCATTGCTCATGCACATATTCATGCACAGGGCAGCGCTGGCCGCCGAGGTTGAGCTGGGAATAGGACAAGGAGGCGGGGTGAGAGAGAAGAGAAGTTTTACAGTGTATTACTATAATTTAACACAGTAAAAATAAACTGTCCCACATTGAACGTGATCCTGGTTCATGTCCATTACATTGAACTCCATATATAGTAACTGTGATTATAATTACAAACAAGCCTGGCTGTAATCATTATTTATGGAACTGACACTTATGTATAATTGCCTCACTAGAACCAATATGGGAGACCAGTGGAGTGTTTATCAAAACTCGACGCAGGAAATCTCAAGGGCATTGAGGTGACAGAGCACTGGCCATCAACCATCGCCCCTCTCCCCCCTCTCGCTCCTCTCCACACTCAGAGTGCCCATCTAGAGTTTGACCCCATGACCTCATGTCACTGTTCCAGCCTGAAAGCCACTAACATTACAGCACCATCCCAGAGGCCAGCATCTCACCACCCTCACCCTGTTGAAAACAATCCAAGAAACCCACAGAAACATATTTGGACGTAGATTTGGATGCAATAGCCCCTAATGCCAGTCATGTTTAAGCCCAGATAAGGTCAGTAATAGGCGGGGGTGGAATAGTGGAAGATTCCACAGAAACGCTTGGGGCCATTCTCTCCATGGTGCCCCTCTCCATAGCAACACTTCCCGATTTATTTCAAACCACACAAGGCTATCTATCAAATCTCCATCCAGCATGAGCGATATGGTGGAAGCACATCATCCATAGCACAAACCCCAGTATACAGTCTCACATTCCCCCATACAACTGTAAAAAGGGCCTTGTAAAAATCGAATTGAAAATGTGAAATATCACACAGCCCACTTGTTTTCTGTCAGGTCACTGCTATATATACTTCCCTCAGCATCCAGCGTCTCTATTTTCCTCTCCAAAAGAGCAACTCCATGAGACTCAAACCCCGGGCTTCTCAGTTTCACATCCAATGGTGTCTGGCAACAGATGAAGAAGAACCGAGAAAAAGGCCAAAAAAATACAGGCTCCAAAAACGAGGAGCATATGCAAGCCAGACTTGGAGAACAACGACGGCACAGAAATGGTGGCTTTCAAACGTGGGGGAGGCGGGGGAGGAGGAGGGAGGCAGGAAAGAGGGGAAGAGAGGCCCCTCCAGATTAGGAGCTCGAGGCATCTGTTGGTGCTGGCACACAAACGCGTCTGCAGCTCTTCATCTCCCAGCCAAAGCCGGTGATTTGACCGAGCACAAACAGGGGGGCCATGCCATCAACATGTGCCACGATGTGCCACGCGCCTTGACCCCACTCGTCCCCGTCCCCCCCATTTGTCGCTGTAACGAGAGGGATCACGGGCGACGCAGCGACCCGCCTGTTTTTCCCCGAGCCCGATACGCCCCGTAAACACTTCCCGCACCTGTACCCTTTGATTCATTATGGCAACCTTTTGTCCTCTGGATGCTAGTTTGGATTAGTTTGTAGCTCGAAGCATCTGTTGGGTTGCTGAAAATGACTGGAAATGGCTTCAGTGATGTACAGGAGAGTATTTTCAAAGGTTAAGGATGACGTGTCTGAGAGGGATCCAAAATTGCAATGTGGAAAAGTAGAGAGAGGTTTATGTCGTACACCAAATGGATTAGAGGACTTTTGATTGCGCTTGGTCTGCTACCAAGGTAAAGACCAAAGGTCAAATGCCAGGTTATGCTGATATGTGACCTTGACTTAAGGTCATTTCTCTCAGCATACAGATATGTAATTGGATAGAATGTTTTACTGTGTAAGAGCATGTGTTAGAATGGGAATCTGTATAGAAGCAGGTGCTATGTCTTTGTGCAGATGCTAGCTTGTGGTACTGGCGTACTTACATCATGAGGTCGTAAATTAGCATCTCCTATTCCTAGACCATGAAATATCATCTTCAGCAGCGCCGCAGCATATTTATCATTACCAGTAAAGTACATGCTAACATGAACCTCATAATAGGGTACTTACCGCAGGTGTGTCACCACAGCGATCCTCTTTGTGGAGTCTAAATGGTTTAATTTGGTGTGGGGGCGTGTAGTTCTATTCTCAGGCTTAGTTAGCTTTCATTGAGAAAATAAGTGGGAAGCAAAGTCTCCGAGCGTGCCATCTCAGACGTGGACGAGAAAGGTTTAGGAGAACCGGGTCCTATTAATTAGGCACAAAACATTAGAAAATTGACTGAAACAGGGAGAGATGACCTGAACTTGTCCAATGATTTAAAAAAAAAATGTGTTCCATTGTAAAACGTTTTGCTATGGGGGCAATGACCGCATAGAATTCACTAGGCACCAAATGGATAGAAAACAGACTGAAACAGAGAGGAACTACCTGAACTTGTCCAATAAGAAGCATTTGTTTTCATGTTCCACTGCATGACGTTTTGCTACCGTGTGCCATAATGAATACGACCTTGGTTATCACTCTGTCTCAGGATGGAAACTAATGACTTAGCATCTCTCAGTACAATACAGCCAAAGCCATTACGCCGAAAGGTCCATAGCACATAGGTGCTCCTCAGAATGCTCACTAGGCATTGTGCTTAGAGATGCAACAGCTGCAACTTTGAACGTCACTGCACAGGTCAGCAGAAAGCAACTTGAGGATTGACACTTCATAGTAGCTAATGACCATAGCAGCCTAACAGGAGTGCTGATCAATGACTAAATGGATGTAGCTTCAATCAAGCAATGCAAACTTGATTTATAAATGACTTAAATAGCAACGGAGATGAGAATGATATGCCCAATCCAAAAATCGCCCCCCTAGCCCTTATACCCTGTGCATTTGTGTAGATCCGAGAGGACTGTCTAAGCAATATGGACCCTTCCTAGCTCCCTGACAAGCTATAGGAGTACGTTTCCATACTTTGCTTAAACCCATTCAATCCTCGCAGATCTACACAAGCGCATAGGTTATAACCACTATAGGGACTAAGGGTCAATTTGGGAGTGGGAACTCCATCTGACACACTCCAATGAGCGCTACACACGCTCACATCTTCGGGGCACCTTGCATGATTTAACAGGGAGCTGACCAGGCTTTGAATGGCAGTGTTCCATCCTTCCTCCCTCATCATTCATGCATGCCTCCACATGAGTGGGTGTGTGGCGGTAGCAGCAGCCGGGATACTGGCTACATCATTTTCTAAAGATGGCAATGATATACTCTCAGTCAACTTCATACTATAGTGTCAATGTACCACACAGAACAAAGATGACGCTGATATGCAGTATTTTCAGTCAACTGCAAACCGTAGCTTTTAATGTGCTACACACTTAAAAAGCAAGAATATGGCCTCTCTAGGCTACATTCATCAACTGTACAGTTTAGTGCTCGAACATGTGGATATGGTAGGTTTGTAAAAATGCCATTTTAGTTCAATCCGTTCGAAAAAGGTAATCTGTCCTTAGAATCTTAAAAGCAGGCTGTGAATTGGTACTGTTAACCCAATAAGGAGCTATAATCAGATGGTTTCATGCTGTTCTGTTTGGTGGTTGTGTCCTGCAGGGCTGTCCATCTGCCCCATTCCTGGTGTAGCCTAGGCCCTACTCGAATCCCACCATAACCAGCTGGGTACTCCACTACTCCTGCCCGGAAGGAACATAGGAGTAGGAATTTACACCGGCCCTGCCTGCATCTGTGAGCAGTTAACCTAGCATCTTATTACACTGGCACATCAATTATTGTTATTAAGGCCAGGTTATTTATTGAATGAATGATTTCCCAAAGGTAATGAGGGAGAGTTATCGAGGCACGCATGTGTGATGTGTGGTTTAATGTGTGGTTTAATATGTGGTTTGCGTCATGCACGTGCGCAAGGGGCGCACCAGATGTTGGAAGGAGCGCGGGGGGCATAAGAGAATCTACAACAACATCAACAGTGCGTGGATTGAGATAAAACAAATCTGCAAGATGGTTATAATATCGGTCACGGTAGGAAATGAAAAGGCATTAGGGCTGTAACTTATATTGCAATGCTATTGATCTTCAGGCGCTCCATATGACTTGGCACTTTTGTGATGCCCAAGTTTCCCTTCCTCTGCGGTGCACATTGCACAACATACAGAATAAACCATTGTCCAATTTCTGACGCGCCTACGTCCTTTGTGGAATTAATAACGAAGCATACTTAAATCCCTATGAGTCATCCGGATGTACAGGCGATCACCTTAATTATCTTGCAATTATCTTTGCCCGGTGAGAAAACGTTAAAAGCAACAGACAATGTGGTGGATAAATAACTAGCCACGGCGGTGGGGGAAGTAGTGAAGGTTACTAGGGTACACTGTACAGAGTGCCCTATACGTGTTGGGATGCCCCAAGATCTATTTCGCTGTCTATTATTATCCCTCAACCTTGCAGAAAATGTTTGTTTTTTTGCTACACTCTTCTCAACTGCTTGTACTGCATCGGAAATTATGTAGCAGTTTAGCGCCATACTACGAACATGACGTTCGTGGGTTACCACCAGATCAATCATGTCACGTATTGGAATGCGCCCGCCTTCTGATAGACCAGAGAGGATGGGAATGGGGTGTCTCGAATTCTGAAGTGAAATATGTTAACATGCACCACTCGTAGGCTACAAGCAAGCTGAAGATTGAGCCGTGCGCTGCGCAAAGGCTGTAGCCTATACCTACCACATGCTAACGCACACTCACTGTTTCATCCACTCACACCTCTGTCTCCCTCGCGCGCGCTCCCTATCTCTCTCTCTCGCTCTCTCTCTCCAAACTGTGAGCAAATGAAAACCGAGTGTGCACTGTAGCACACACACACACACACACGCATGATTCATAAGCAGGTAGACCCCCATCACGAAGCCTCGGCATTAGTATTCACCTACAGCACCGTACCAGTGGGAATGAAGGGGAAGATTCATGTATGGATCCAATCCAGCGGCAACATCAAATCAAAGTAGCGTACTAGAACTTACCGCTCGACAGCAGTGCGAGGAGCAAACCAGCGAACACGTTTCGTAAGACTGGGCAGCTCATGTTTTGGTCTTTCGATAGATATTTCGATGTTGTTTTCGTAGTAGAATGCCGTTGTAGTCCTCTTCTATGGAGCCTTTGCAGGTAAAATGTGAAACGATTTACCTCGTGTGCTTTATTTATGTCCAACAGCAATAACCGACTGCTTTTACATGTGACTGAACAAAAACATGAGTCTATCCCCTTGACTTTTCTCGTTGATGACCCCCCCCCCCACCCCTTAACCAAAGAAGGGGTTGTTGATGTTTTCGTAGACGTAGAGGGAATACCAAATAATACAAAATCCTGGTGCAAAATATCCGCAAATATTCCAGACACTGAATTAATGTTGTTTTAAATGGTTTGGAGAGAAAATGTGCTCAAATGCGCACCTGAACACGAAGGTAAATACTCAACTGCTTTCTGCCAAATATTCGACAGAACATTGCAAACTAATGGATACAATATATGCGTTCTGTAGTAGACAATTCGTCCCGTAATTAGGCTACTCTCCTCGGTCTCTGTCGGTATGCAACTCGTCTTGTCGCCCCGCACTCAATGCATCGCTCCGAGAAACAATAAATGCGAAGCGCACAAGAAAAGGCATGATTGACAGTTCAATGAGGACTCCTTTCTTCCAATCATCGCCACCAAGGAAGGGGCGGGAGCAACAATTGCACTGCAGCCACTTTCGGAGAGGGTGGGAAAGGAGGCGGGCTGGCCAATCAGAGGTGCATGGTAGGCGGGTAAACGCGCGAGGCGAAAACGGCGCGGTGATAATGCAATGTGATTTATAGCAAGCTTAGTGTTGCTGCAGTACTCGGAGAAACAGTGGTCCACAGGGGGACAGACATAATAACCGTAGTACAGGGACCGAGGTAGAGTGAGAGCGCGATAGGTGGAGCTACGAGGAATAAGTGCGTGGTGAGTATCTGAATTATAGGCTATTGGATAAAGGGTGAATAAGGGTGAATGTTCTATTCGGGTTGTTTTGTTGGGCTTGTGCCCAGGGGTTGCCCACATGACCAGAGATTGGATGGAGTTCCAATACCTTACAATAGGAGACATCCTACAGTGAAAACCGAATAGACCAGTGCACTCCTATTATGGAAAAGCAAACCATTTTGATCACTGTAACTGCACTTTTTGGAAGACCATGCAATTGAGTCCACATGAGCGTTTTGGAATATCACTAGGCCTACTCGTCTAGAAAAAAAACTGCATTAAGTAGAGTTTATGCACATGACTACATACCATATGTGTGTGAGATGACTGGGATTAACACGATAGTAGCATATGAGTACAGCAACGTGATGACAGACTACCTGCTCTGCAGTGTTGAAGCATGCAATTCATATATCCCATTGAAAGTCAAATTAAATGAGTCAGAGTCACCCAACAAGCTGTAATAACGGAGATTCAGATTCAGCACCATTGAAGTGGACAGCGACATAATTGGAATTTGGAAATTCAGCACCCTTGAAGTGGACAGCGACAGAATCGGATTTCGAAAATTAAGCACCTGGGCAGTGAACAGCGGCGTTTCCCTACTGGGGAATCTCTTACAATGAGAGTAAGGCTAACCAGGAAGGGGGAGGCTCCCCTGGGAACTCTGCAGCGTTGGGGAGTGTAATCGGTTACATGTAACTGATTACAAAACCTTTTAACTGTAAGCAATTATGTTACCAGCAAACATATTGTCATCAGATTACAGATACATTTGAAAAACTAGATGATTACTTTTAAATTCAGAAAATATGTCTGCGGGGGAAAAATGTATGACACTTTCCGTTTTTCTCAATTACATTCAAATCAGCATTGAAAAAAGACGCAAGTTTAAGTTTGTTCCGCCTGAGGGAGTCTGACCACAAGTCAGAGACCACTATGATGACACAGCAAATGCGTCTGTCTTCCAATGGTGCGACTGTTGTCTGTCTTCAAAGATTATACTTCCAACTTGAATAAACGCTTGGAGGTAAGGACGACAGCAGTGGTGTATAGCCTACGGGCGATACGGATATACCTTATTATTAATATCTACTTAGCGCAATTATGTGAATCACACTGCTGCTTTCTCATTTAGCTGTTTGCGCCTTACGGATTGTGGTTATTGTGGATGGCTGTTCACAGATTTAGCCTATATGTGTATTTTAACCCAATAATGTTTGTTTTGAATAAGTTTAAGCAGCCCATCAATCTTTTTTTTTTGCGACCAGTGGACAGACAGTGAAAAATGTGATATTGCAGCAGCTGCGTAGTGCGGATCCCACTGAGCCTATCCCACTGGGCAATAACTGGTTGAATTAAAGTAGTTTCTACGTAATTTCAGCAACAGAAATCAATATGAGGACGTTGAAACAACGTGGGAAACTGATTGGATTTGCAAAAAGTCATGAATGTAAGGGAATTTCATATTTTTTTCACCCAACTTTTCACCTAAATCCAATGAAAGGGTGACATGTTCTGTTGATTTAACGTTGAAATCGCGCTAGACTTGACAACTCAACTAAATGTAAATGAAAACTAGACGTTGAACAGGCCTGTGGGTTGGAATAAAAGTTTGAGAGAGTTCCTCCGTTCTGAACTCCTCCTTGGTATTGTGCTAAAAATACAGTCAAAAACGAGTTTCATTAAAGAAGACCAGAAGTGGGGCTTTTATTGCTCAATCTAATTCGTGCTGATAAAAACAGGTAAACAATAGGTCTATAGCAAATGCAACATATGGTATTCATTTTTCACATGCAAATAGCACTTTTCAGTAGTGCTCAAAGCACGCCATTCCATAAGAGCAGAATTTATTTTGGAACTCTAATCAATGAGCCCAATCAGTCCTCCAAAACAACAATATCATAAACAAAAGAGCAGGCTAATAAGTCCTTCGTTTCTGGGTTATACTCAGATAAAACAATTTGGCTCATCTCTATTTCCATAATTCCAAGTCCTGTTCTTGACGATTAAGGGGTATTAAACCATTTGGAATGACTTTAAATCTGACAGATTTGTGGTTTTTAATGTAAAGATAGATCCTTATCTGTATTGAAGTAGAAAGCTACATAACCCAGATTGTAAAATGCAACATCCATTTAAAGCCAGCCATTTATCCTGCATTAGATGTCATTCAATTGATAATGTTCATTTTTCTCTTCAAATGCCTCTTAAGGCGAAAGTAAAAGTAACTGATTTACATGACTGATTTTGGTTCACGCCCAAGTTATGTTACTGATTACAATTTTGGACAGGTATCTAGTAACTGTAATGAATTACATTTAGAAAGTTACATACCCTACCCTGGAACGCTGTTACCTACTCTAATAATGACCCATGAGTCCATAGCCTGCTCCAAAACACCTTACACAATACTTTTAAGGGAGTTAGGCTATACATTAGTACACAACTTGTTCTCGCTTTTGCATGGTGTTATTACCATATTCATATTTGCCAGCATTTGAGTATAACACACTGTGGGCGCACATTCTATATTCATCTGTTTCTGGAACACAATGTAGACCGACAGTATGGTATTTTCTCAAAGGTTTGCCCACATAGCTACACTTCTAGACATTTGCATTGAAATGCCGCAGGATACAAAGCTGGTTCTTCATTAGCATAGAAAGACATTGACTTTATATGGAACAGATTTGATAGAGAGATATGCAGTGCCAATACCCCCGTTAATGGAATTCATGATAGTAATCAGTAATTCAACCAGGCTGCTGTACACAGGCTCTGCATTTATTTATAAACCTGTCAAAAGTTGCTGTTTGTTTGTATTCCATTGTTTTAGTTTTTATAAAAGACACACCTGAGAAGATGTTGACAAAAAAATTGCATTTTGACTCAATTTGACAAAGCCTATTACCCTAATTCTTCCAAAGCTCCCTGGAGTTGTCATTCTGTTTTTTTTTAGGATGGCAATGGAGCTGAAGAATGTTTAATTATATATCACCAAAGTTTGTTATACGTTGGGAATCCCACTCCCCAGTTAGCACTTGGCTTCTGCATTCTGCATTTTGCCAGAAATGTGTAGTGTGTGTGTGTGTGTGTGTGTGTGTATGTGTGTGTGTATGCGTGTGTGAGCAAAAGTTAATAACATTGAACAATTGAAAGCCTAAGTGACGATAATTTCACTGCCAATTAACCGATTATAAAGGCATATGCAGTAATGTAATTTATCCACGCATTTTGGCACGTTGATTCAAACCAGGGTTGATCAGAATTCAGAGCTGCAGCTTATCTGAGTCCCAAATGGCACCCTATTGCCTATAGAGAGCCCTATGGGCCCTGGTCAAAAGTAGTTCACTATAGTGCACTATATAGGCAATAGGGTGCCATTTGGGACTCAACCCTTATCCACCCCATCTGATGAGGTTAGAATGAGACTCACCAGGGAAGTTTTCCTTCAAGTGTCTGCTGTGCATGGCGCTAACAGTCTCTCTCTCTCTCTCTCTCTCTCTCTCTCTCTCTCTCTCTCTCTCTCTCTCTCTCTCTCTCTCTCTCTCTCTCTCTCTCTCTCTCTCTCTCTCTCTCTCTCTCTCTCTCTCTCTCTCTCTCTCTCTCTCTCTCTCTCTCTCTCTCTCTCTCTCTCTCTCTCTCTCTCTGTGTCTATGCCAGGGCCTGGGCATAAGACGCCCCGCCGCCAGCCTGTTTAGTATGGTAATATATTGAAATGCGGGCTCTCTTTCCCTCTCTCTCTCTCCCTTAACCCCCCCACACATTAATTGTCATGGCATAGGGGACCAACACATGCTTGTAATGCACTGTCCCTCAGAGCCCTACAGTGAGAGGAAGGGAGTGGGGGATAGAGAGAGGGATGAGGGAGAGAAAGAGGTAGGGAGAGAGTGAGAAAAATCCTTGGGTCCCGTTGAGATTGCCCCCTGAAACCAGATGTCCCTAGAGGGCTAGAGTGAGACAGAGAATAGAGAGGGAGGAACAGAGCGACAGATAGGGGGAAAGAGAGAGGACGGATGAGACAGACACAGAGAGTGGGAGGGAAGAAAAGAGAGAGGAGGAAGGGGGGAAGAAAGAGAGAGAGAGATCGTTGGCATTGCTCTGTGAACAAAAAAAGGAGGGCCAGAGAGGATAAAGAGTAAAGAAAGAGAGGGGGGGTAATCATGCAAGAGATTATCTCACTTGTTGAGTGTGAAGAGGAGGGGGGAAGAAAAACTGGGATAGAGAGAGAGATTGAGAGAGATGTGGTTGAACGTGAAAGGACTTTAACTTTTTAGAAATCTTCCACAGATTCCCACCTGTTGTGGCTCGAATAGGGTTGTGTGTCACCGAGGTTCCCCTTACACCCCACAGCCAGAGGAGAGGCCTACTCAACATGTAGAGGAATCATTTATTCGCCGTATTAATCTTGTTCATTTTCACCCTTGATACCACGCCTGCTGTTACAACGGCCCAATTTGATGTCGTTACAACCACTTTAAGCGTACAATTGTTTCTCTGCTGATTGCCCCGGCAACACGTTACGCCTGTAAAGCACCTTGAAATTGAAAATCTGAATCCGAATCAGAGAAAAAAGGATCCACTGAAGGAGGCATAGAGGAGGGAGGGAAGGAGGAAGTAAAGGAAATAGAAAGAGAGGGTATAAGGAAAGAGGAGGAGATCAGGAAAGAAAGATGGGAAGGCAAAGAAAACGAAAAGGAGGAGTCTTAGGAGTTTTCTTTCCCGTTTGTGTCCAAAATGGCCACCCTAATACCCATTTGTACTTCATTTCGTGATATGTCTGAAGACTTCTGTCTGATTATTTTTACCCAGAAATGTGTGTGTTTAATCCCATGATTCCCCTGGGGCTACTGTAAATTATGTATGGTAAATCTATGATGAAACATGGTGGGGAGAGACTAGTCACCTTTTAATGCGAGGGGAGCAAAGCCGGAGTGTGCGGCCTTGAAGACGGATCAAAGCACCAAGCTGCAATAGATGATAGGGTTTAATCATGTCTAGTTACCGCCTCTCTCTCTCTCTCTCTCTCTCTCTCTCTCTCTCTCTCTCTCTCTCTCTGTCTCTCTGTCTCTCTCTCTCTCTCTCTCTCTCTTTCTCTCTCTCTCTCT